>NC_030435.2:15522726-15605226 GCF_001660625.3 Ictalurus punctatus
TAGCAAAGGATCCCCTCCCATGAGTACTAAACCACTTTACATACACTTCACAGTATATGAAACAAACTCAAAATAACATTTATTGTGAAGTCTTGACAACTCGAGAGTGTGTAATTTATGAGCCTTGTATATAGTCATTGTCTTTTATGTGTTTTGAACCTTGATTTGTTTTCAACTTTTTGCAGTTTGCCTATTGTGTTTGCGATTCATGCTTGATTGTGTTTTGACCATTGCCCTTCTACAGACTTTGACTTGAAAATTTAGAATTTTCAAATAATAAACATCTAGCACATGGATCCTCAGACCTCTCCCAAGTCATGCATGTTACAGTATGTGTTTCTGTCAGACATCTTACACTTACTACAGTCATGACAGGCTCATCTTTAACCCACACCATAATGGGTTCAGTCATATGCTTAGAATGCTATTCAGGTGTTTTGAGTTGGGTTGACCTTACAAGCTTATAAAAAAACAAACTATTTTTACTGTTCTTACCACACTCTGTTCTTACTTTTCTTACCCACTTCATGCTTGTCTTCATATGCATGATTTTTTTTTCCACATCTTTCACCCAGTTTGATATTTCTGGTGTATGTAACCACTGTAGATGTGTTCTGTGGGAGAGGTAGGTGCTCAGTGGTTCATGCAGAGATGCCTGAAGATAGAGGATGTTTGATAAAAGGAAATAGGGCTATGAAACAAAGTGGTTGATAAGACAAGGAATACATTATGTGACCACAGAAAAATAGACACAGTTATGAGTTTGCCCAAAATTTTTAATTGTTAATGGTAATTCAAACAGAATATATGGTCCCACATCTTCATCATCATCATCATCATCTCCACACAGTGGTCATATTGGGCTCCAGTAGTGGTGTCAACATGGAGCATGGTGGATTTTGATTTAAGTCTTTTCACAGTGTTTGTGAGAATAGAATTCAACAGACAATCTATCAGGAGGAGAGAAACACTTTGGTCAGTAAAGACAATACTATAAATTGCCCACAATTCTTTAAATATATGTATCTTGTCAGGACCCATTATATGAATTGCTTGCATTTTATCCACACTTCAGTCTCATGTGAGAGAAATTGTCTTATTTTTCATGCTGCATACTGTGTTATATGCCTGCGCAAGGATGCTTGCCTAAGAAGGTCATGTCATGTCATTTAGATTGGTACAGAATGTTTATCTGCTTACAGAGACATAAACATATTTTTCTGTTAAGGATTCTGTTACGCTCCCGTCGGCAGATGGCACTGCGGCGTCGACATGCACGACCGGCTTTAGAGAGCGCGTGCACAAGACTCTTGTGTATGGAGACGTGCCTTTGTTTGTTTTGGTTCTCCACCTGTTTTTGCACTGTTTGATGTTCAAGGGTGTGTCTTGATTTACGCCAGGTGTCGGGGGTGTTACAACCCGATATCTTGGGAAGGGAAGTTTTTGTGCTGGGACATTTTGTGTGCAGGTCCGAACTCCTTCCCAGACTTTCCAGCCTGCCCTAGCCTGCCTTGCTCCCGCCTCCAGGATGACCTCACTGATTGGAGGCCATACTTAAAGAGGAAGATGGAGTGAGGATGTTTGGGATGTTGGAGGTGTTTGTGTGAGTTATTGTTAGGAGATTACTTGATTTGTGTGCTTGCCCTTGTGGCTAAATTCTGTATTTTGACTGCTTTGGCCTGATTATGACTTTGAGTTTGGTTCCCCCTATATCTGTTTTGTGTATTCTCTTCGTGTGTGTGTGTGTGTGTATATATATATATATATATATATATATATATATATATATATATATATATATATATATATGTGTGTGTGTGTGTGTGTGTGTGTGTGTGTGTGTGTGTGTGTGTGTGTAGTGTATAATATGTATATATAATGTATGTATATAATATGTGTGTGTGTGTGTGTGTGTATATGTGTGTATGTATATGTGTATATATGTATGTGTTCACTTGGTTCACTGGCAGTAGGGGTGTGGCTGCCATTTATTTTGGGAGAGGGTTCCTTTTGTCTCTGTTTCTTTTCTTAGGTAGTTAGGGAAGAATATCTTTTTTTTTTTTTTTTTCCTTTTAGGTAAGCTAGCCACCTAATCATAGAATCCTTTTGTTTATTATTTTGGCCTTGGGCCACCCTGAAGATATGCCTGGTTGGTTATTTGTACAATTATATGTATATATTGTCTGTTAGAATATACCACAACCTTTTTCACACAATCTTGTTTGCATTTTTATTCCCTTATTTAAAGATCAATCAACTTGAATCCCGAGCTGGTTACTCTGTGCGCCCCAACCTACACTGGGCCGTAACAATTGTTTGAACACGTTACGCATGATTAGCAGTCTTATTTTCATGTCCTGTTCTGTTCCCTGTCTCGCATCCAGTTTCTTGTTTTAACCTCGTTAATCTTGCTCAGTATAGACCGTGTTTCCTGTGTTTCGTCTGCTGTGTAAAAATAAAGACGTTGATCTGCACCTGCTCCCGCTTCCACCTCCCTGGTTCGTTACAGGTTCGTCTGCACATTTGCTAAGACCCTGAAACAAAGCCTGGTTGAACTGCCTCAAACTGCTATATATATATATATATATATATATATATATATATTAGTACATGTTCAGTACAAGCACCCCAGAGTGCTCTCATCTTCTATCCTGTATTCATCCATCTTCATCTGAGAGGACAAGTCTGCGAGTGTTTGTCTAATTTCTACGACTCTGATTTTTGGTCATTTCAAATTAAGCATTGACCTGTAGAACAGAGAAAAACAAATTTGCAGGGCATGTTATACAAATATTGAGCGTTATTTGCATTTTTAGGTCTGTTTGTCCATTGAGTTGATGAATTGAGTCGATCAGGCAAAGTTTCAACTCCATAGTATTGAAGTTTCAGGCCAGCTGGTCGAATCAAAAATGCACAGCCAAACCTAAAACAAACAAAAAAAATGATGCATCCTTCAGTTTCTCTGTGAAATTTTAATTTGCGACATGATGCTGTTATGTAGTAAATTCCGTATTATGATGTACCATCATTCTCAGCACATATACTGGTCCATTTTGGCTTCACCATCATTAGCATCACTGTGTAGTTCTGAGGCCAAGCTCCAAATTGGAGAACACAGGCTCTCACCTCCTGCTGATTCAGACTCTTTATGATGTACCTGAGACCTGAGTTCATCAAACATATTGCCATACTCTGCAGCATGTCTAAGAGTTGTAACAGAAAAGAAAATATCAATTCCGAGATGAGCAAGTGGAAGGCAGCCACCAGGCACACACAGGTTTCTTGTAGAAGTCAGTGGAACATAACTCCTCAGCAGATCTATTATGAGGAGAAAAATCCAGAGAAATAATATTTACTTTACACTAAATCACAGCTCAGTAAAATGATACATGTACCTATTATACATTAATATGTGTTTTATTAAATAATATTAACTGTGTTATTATATTGTTATAATACTACTGTATATAATATAACTTGCTGTACTCTATTACTAAAGTACTTGCTATTGCTGTAATGTTTATTCTCATAAACACACTCATTTATTTTCTTACTGTAATTTAGAGGTGGTAGTCTGGGCTCATGGGTCTCTCTGAGGCATTCCATCCATTTCCTCCCAGTCATGGTGACATTCTGGTCCAAGACATTTAGTCCAATCAAGGGTTTAAGAGAAGATGGCACATCTAGAATCAAACTGAATGGGGTTAAACACTTAAAATTATATTTCTGAATGATTATGAGAATACTGCTTAATTGTTTAGGTATAAAATAACACCAAGATCATCCTTGAGTTTACACAACTAATTTCTTTGCACTGGCAGCCCACAGTCCACATGTTTGGCTCCAGATGTTTAGCTAATGTGGGAAACTGGCTTTCTGCTGCTTGTCCAGTTTGTTAGAAGAGACAACAAACACATTCTTCAGCATAACAGACTTACAGTAAGTCTGGAAGGAGAAAGGAAAAAATTAATACAGTATTAAGGCTACTATTAAGCAAGTGTGAATGTGGAATAATATTTAGCTCATATAATGATAATAAATGCTTAGTTTAAGTTTTTAACTATTATTATTATTATTATTATTATTATTATTATTATTATTATTATTATTAAGATGAAGTAGAAGAAGAAGAACAACAAGAAACATTGATTCAAAATTGACCTTCATTCCATTTTCTACTTATCTCCTCAGTTATCTTCTAGTGCTTGATCAACTTGCCATCATCTTTTTCTACCTCCATCTTCCACCCTGTTTCCACAATCCTGCTTTTCCTGAGCATCATCCAGATCCATAACTACCACCTTCTCCCCTGATATTTTCCCTCTGTCTCTGCAACCAGCTTCCCCTTCTTCAATTTGTTCTCCTCTTAATTCAGATGTTTCTCAGTTCTCTTGGCTCTTTTCCATATTTTCCCCCATTTCTTGTTGGACTTTATTTTCTTTTCATATTTTTATTTTGGCTTGGTTATTGTTGCTATGATTGTTATTAATAAGGAAATTAGAACAAAAGCCGTTTTCTTCATTCACTTTAAGTATACACCACTGAGAAGAGCACAATCATCACAACACACACACACACACACACACACAAGAGGATAGTATTGAGGGAGAAGCAATTTTGAGGGAATGTTGGACTTGCAGACACACCATAGCCAAACAGAATTAAAGATGTACACACACACACACACACACACACACACACACACACACACACACGCACACACACACACACACACACACACACACACACACACACACACACACACACACACACACACACACACACACTTCAACAACCTTGATACCATGTCTGAGATAATTCAGATAATCCAGAGATCCGGCTCTTCTTCTCTTTGTCCGGAGGGGACAGTACACTGACATTTCAGGCTTAATCTTAAATTTATTAGACTTATCTCTAGATTACATGCCTTAAATATATGCTCTGGGACTTTTCCCATACAGATGAAAAGAGTTTTAGTGTATGTCAGATCAAGATTAGATTCTACACAGAATCTCAAGTATTCAAACTGTTATTCATACAATATGAAGTTCTTAGTAACAGCCATCTGGGAAGGTTGATTGCATACTTGTGAAAAGTATTTGTCCTTCAGTATAACAGAAAAAAAATAGTACCATTATCACCCCACCCTCTCTGGATAGATATCCTGCTTTTACAATGTAACATTTTTTTTTCTGTCTTGCTTATTAGCTAAACACCAAATGTACTCCAAGAGGTCAGATCTTTCTCAGTCCCCTACTAGGCTATCTTATTTATTTTCCCACAGTCTGTGTTTGTGTGTGTGTGTGTGTGTGTGTATTGACAACTTGCTTTATTGGCCAGAAAGCGTCATCGGTCTGCTTTTTTCTGTCTTTTTCTTTCTTCAGCACATTCTCTGGCACACAGCTTTCTGACAGAGTCTCCAAAGTGATTTAGAGAGATTGTGAAAAAGAAAGTTATAAAGTGATAGAACAAAAGATCAAGTAAAAATAATCTGAGCTGTTTGCAGTTTCTCAGGACAAATATCCTACCTCATGTAATAAGCAGTGACAGACAATAATCTGAGTCTACATCCAGATGCCTGTAATCATCAGAATTGCTTGGATTGCTTGCTCTGGGAAAGTCAGATTTATTTTCTAATTTATCCCTCATGACATCACATGAGTCAACTTGTATAAAAAAGTTGTAAACAAGAATATGTTGAGTTGGAGTTCATGTTTGTTTGAGCAGGTATGACTTCAGATATTACTGTATGTTCCATTAAATAAACTGATGATCATAATTTATTTCAGCTAATAAAATGTGGTTATGAGAAGGTAACTGATTAGATACTGATGCACTACAAAATCTCTTTTGGAGAAAACATTCTTTTAAAAGCTATTATGCTTGAATGCATTCTCCTCAGTTCTTATTTATCTTTGACTTCACCAATGGTCATTGTTATTGCAACAATTGTTATTAAATTGTAATGATTTTTATACAATTGTTTCTCAGTTCACAGGTCTCTCTGATAAACTCTTTTGGTAGTTGAACAGGATGCTCATACTGTTAAAGTTCATCCATTGGTCTTCAGTAACTGCTGTATCCTAGTCATGGTTGGAGTGGATCCAGAGCCAATCCCAGGAATACTGGGTGATGTCACACATCGTAGCAGAGATACGAAGCAGAGATAAGGTGGATGCAAGTGCAGGATAACAGTTGTTTATTTAAAGAGACAGGCAGGCCAACAAATCCAAAACGTGATCCAAAACGTAATTCATAAACAGGCAAGAGGTCAGGCGATTGGCAAACAGGTATACACGGGGCTAGGCAGGAATCTATTTCGATAACCAAAACAAGAAACAAACTATGACGATGAACTGGAAGCGGATATCCAGCGCGAACTGACTATGACTATGACTACACTAACGCTAAACATTCACTTCTTATTACTTACTACTTAATCTTCCACCTTGTGTGCTGGGAAGTGCGAGGTATATATGTGGACATGATTACCCTCGCAACTGCTAACAGCTGAGGGTAATCCGGACACATGTGACTTCCCAGCCAATGACGGAACAGGGAGGAGACATGACAAACATAAACAAAACACACGTGTCCCAATGTCACTACGGTCGACAGCGGAAAAGCAGGTGCTCGCGCATTTGCGCTTAAAGCACACTGCTTCAAGGGGGAATCGTGACAGAACCCCCCCCCCCAAGGGCACTCCTCCCGGAGTGACATGAGTCATCCCACTTCATTGGCGGCCCCGGCCCCCTGGGCTGAATGTTCCGAGCAGAGACATGAAACTGCACGGTGTTCTTGGCGGCGTAGGGAAGCAGAGCGACGACCTCGGCTGGACAGGGAGGCTGAGCGACGACCTCGGCTGGACAGGGGGTCTGAGCGACGACCTCGGCTGGACAGGGGGGCTGAGCGACGACCTCGGCTGGACAGGGGGGCTGAGCGACTACCTCGGCTGGACAGGGGGGCTGAGCGACTACCTCGGCTGGACAGGGGGGCTGAGCGATGACCTCGGCTGGACAGGGGGGCTGAGCGACTACCTCGGCTGGACAGGGGGGCTGAGCGACTACCTCGGCTGGACAGGGGGGCTGAGCGACTACCTCGGCTGGACAGGGGGGCTGAGCGACTACCTCGGCTGGACAGGGGGGCTGAGCGACGACCTCGGCTGGACAGGGGGGCTGAGCGACGACCTCGGCTGGACGGAGATCCACGCTCCTCTCCCTGGCCGCGCGGAGACCCACGCTCCTCTCCCTGGCCGCGCGGAGACCCACGCTCCTCTCCCACAGTCTGACCTCAGGGAGGTGAGACTTGACTTGGATCTCAGGGACTGGAGGCTGGACCTGGAGCTCAGGGGCTGGAGGCTGGACCTGGAGCTCAGGGGCTGGCGGCTGGACCTGGAGCTCAGGGACTGGAGGCTGGACCTGGAGCTCAGGGGCTGGAGGCTGGAACTGGAGCTCAGGGACGTGAGACTTGACTTGGAGCTCAGGGACGTGAGACTTGACTTGGATCTCAGGGACTGGAGGCTTGACTTGGATCTCAGGGACTGGAGGCTTGACTTGGATCTCAGGGACTGGAGGCTTGACTTGGATCTCAGGGACTGGAGGCTTGACTTGGATCTCAGGGACTGGAGACTTGACTTGGATCTCAGGGACTGGAGGCTTGACTTGGATCTCAGGGACTGGAGGCTTGACTTGGATCTCAGGGACTGGAGGCTTGACTTGGACCTTCCTGACTTGAGACTTGACTGGGACTTGGACCTTCCTGACTTGAGGCTTGACTTGGATCTCAGGGACTGGAGGCTTGACTTGGATCTCAGGGACTGGAGGCTTGACTTGGACCTTCCTGACTTGAGACTTGACTGGAACTTGGACCTTCCTGACTTGAGGCTTGACTTGGATCTCAGGGACTGGAGGCTTGACTTGGGTCTCAGGGACTGGAGACTTGACTTGGGTCTCAGGGACTGGAGACTTGACTTGGATCTCAGGGACTGGAGACTTGACTTGGATCTCAGGGACTGGAGACTTGAATTGGATCTCAGGGACTGGAGGCTTGACTTGGACCTTCCTGACTTGAGACTTGACTGGAACTTGGACCTTCCTTACTTGAGGCTTGACTTGGATCTCAGGGACTGGAGGCTTGACTTGGATCTCAGGGACTGGAGGCTTGACTTGGATCTCAGGGACTGGAGGCTTGACTTGGATCTCAGGGACTGGAGGCTTGACTTAGATCTCAGGGACTGGAGGCTTGACTTGGATCTCAGGGACTGGAGGCTTGACTTGGATCTCAGGGACTGGAGGCTTGACTTGGATCTCAGGGACTGGAGGCTTGACTTGGATCTCAGGGACTGGAGGCTTGACTTGGATCTCAGGGACTGGAGGCTTGACTTGGATCTCATGGACTGGAGGCTTGACTTGGATCTCAGGGACTGGAGGCTTGACTTGGATCTCAGAGTTGAGCTCTGCATGAAGTTGCCTGTAGTAGTGGGTAAACGGCAGGGCAGGTTCGCCTTCCAGACTTACCCCCCTGAGAAGTTGTTCTAGCTCCTCCTTCGCCTCCGGACTCCCAAATCGCATCATGAATTCCCCCACAAACTGTTCTACACTGTCCAGATTCCTGCAGTGCTTATCCAGTTTGAGCTGCACCCATTGACGGGCCGGTCCAAAGAACCGGGACCACATGAATCGGAGCCAGTGCTTCTCCTCTGGCTTAGGGTCTGACAGGCTGGAGAAATAGAATTGACAATCTACCAGGAAATACTCTGGGGCACCGAAAAATCCATCAAATGGATCAGGAAGCTCCATAATTGTCCATTGTGGGAAGTGGACTGAATCCATAGCAGGGACGGTGGGCGTCGACTTCCGGGTTCTGCGTCTCCTCTGTTCTCCTGCTGCATCCATGTTTCGGCGGAAGATTCTGTCACACATCGTAGCAGAGATACGAAGCAGAGATAAGGCGGATGCAAGTGCAGGATAACAGTTGTTTATTTAAAGAGACAGGCAGGCAAACAAATCCAAAACGTGATCCAAAACGTAATTCATAAACAGGCAAGAGGTCAGGCGATTGGCAAACAGGTATACATGGGGCTAGGCAGGAATCTAGGTCAATAACCAAAACAAGAAACAAACTATGACGATGAACTGGAAGCGGATATCCAGCGCGAACTGACTATGACTATGACTATGACTATGATTATGACTATGACTACACTAACGCTAAACATTCACTTCTTAATCTTCCACCTTGTGTGCTGGGAAGCGCGCGGTATATATGCGGACATGATTACCCTCGCAACTGCTAACAGCTGAGGGTAATCTGGACACACGTGACTTCCCAGCCAATGACGGAACAGGGAGGAGACATGACAAACATAAACAAAACACACGTGTCCCAATGTCACTACGGTCGACAGCAGAAAAGCAGGTGCTCGCGCATTTGCGCTTAAAGCATACTGCTTCAAGGGGGAATCGTGATAGGTGAGATGCAAGTCTCAACTCTCACTCATTATACAGTGGATAACTTCACTTAAATGGTATAGACTTAAAGCTAAACCTCAAAATGAAAACTCATAAAGAAATAAAAAATGACCCTGATGCCTGTACTGAAGATCCTTTCAACATAATTAACAATGCTTAACCTTATAGTATACAGATGTGGAAAAGTAATGACTCACTATCACACTATCGGCCAGAAGAGGATGGGTTCCCTTTTGAGGCTGGTACCTCTCAAGGTTTCTTCCTCATGTTGTCTCAGAGTTTTTCCTTACCACTGTCACCTCTGGCTTGCTTATTAGGGATCTAAATAAAAAAAAATCATATCAAGATTTCTGTAAAGCTGCTTTGTGAAAATGTCCATTGTTTAAAGAATTATACAAATAAAATTTAACTGAATAGAAAAAATGCAGAAATGCATCCTGGCTGGGAGACCAATTCATCACAGGGCACCATACACACACACTTATTCCCACCTAGAGGCAATTTACAGTAGCCAAACCATTTATCTACATGTTTTTAGGACGTGGGATGAAACGCACATAGAAATTCAACACGGACAGTAACCAAGTACCAGAGACCCTGCAGTTGTGAGGTGGTAACAAGACCTGCTGCACCACTGTGATGACACTGATAACAATGAGCTGTTTAAACAATGTGTGCTTCAGTATGTGTGTGTGTGTGTGTGTGTGTGTGTGTGTGTGTGTGTGTGTGTGTGTGTGTGTGTGTGTGTGTGTGTGTGTGTGTGTGTGTGTGTGTGTGTGTGTTTGATTCCAGACACGAAGGCTGACGTCTCTCAGTATTGATTCTTTGCTACCTCTGCCCTGCGGGTTGAGCTGCTGCTCTCTGGCGCTTCAGCATCTTTAAACACAGCAGATCAATGAACCCTCTGACACACCCCCTACACATGTGTTGCCTGTGTACACACACACAATGGAGTTTATTTTTTTTTAAAAAGCAAGCTGAATTACATGCACATGTACACACCACTGCTAAAATCCACTAACCACATGTTAACATAAAAATTAAAAATAACTATATATATATATATATATATATATATATATATATATATATATATATATATATATATATATATATATATATATATATATATATATATATATATATAAATAAAGAGAGAGAGAGAGAGATGTGTATGGGCAGATAGATGGATGTATGGACAACAGATTGCTGACAGAATAGAAAATGCAAAGTAAGAACATTTCAGAGGAAGGTTGATGGAGAAAATAAGATGGCATGGTAGAGGGAGGGATAGTGGGATACACAAGGGAAGAGTTTATAAAAATCTAGACATAGAACAGTCCATAAGAGATTAGACAGCGACAAAAGTTTCTTTTTGCTGCTGCAGGTATAAATACCTGGCAAGACAGAGCAGTAGACGAGGTTGATGTAGCCAGGCCGAGGCGTGGAGTTTGTCACATTTACAGCTTGTAATGTTTTCCTGTGGCCTAATAAAAAACATGTAAGGATGCAAAAATAAATAAATAAATAAACAAATAAATACCATTTTATGTATCCAGTCTACAGTACACTGCAGTATCTCATTATAACAAACTAGGGAATGGGAATAATTTTAATAATGCAATTAATAGTGTACACAAACACCCACCCACACATGCAAACATATTACAGTGACAGAGATGATCCTGCAAAAATGACTACCACCTTCTCTTGATTTAAATATATAACTAAGCATGATTAAAAATTGCCCTCAATTTCTTTTAAAAACAGGCAGTTAATAAGCGACAGTTTCACATATCTATCTAAAAATAATAGAAAATGTGAGCTGTATATTCTACTAATTAAATAAGATGTAATTGGATAAAGTGGAATTTCAGACATAAAGATTGTGTTTGATTAAATGGTAATGGTAAATGGTCTGCACTTATATAGTGCTATTTTAACCTTAGCAGTTCCACAGTGCTTTAAACTGGTTCTCATTCACCCATTCACACACACACACACACCAATGGTAGCAGAGCTGCCATGCCAGGTGTTAACTTGCCATCAGGAGCAATTTGGGCTTAAGGACACTTTGGCATGTGGAGTCATATGGGCCGGAAATCGAACCGCCAACCCTACGATTAGTGGACAACCCGCTCTACGACTTGAGCCACAGCCGCACAATGAATGAATAACAAGCTGATTAATCATTGCGATCAAACAGTACAGCGCCCCCTCCCCCACAGACATACATACAGAACAAGCAAACTCATTTTGTCAGCAGATGTCAAATAAGAAATCATTGTCCTTAAATATCATAATCATGAAATACTGAATGATAGAGCTGAAATGCAGAGATTTATTTGCTGTATTGTATCAATGAAGACTTTTGTATCAATGTAGACTTTTTTCCCCCTTTTTCTTAAGATGGAATATACACCACAATGATTGCAAGTGCCACAGACTACAGACAAGTACTAACCCTTATGACCATTCAATCATCATCTGTTCTCTCTCATAATTTCAAATCCTTACATGTGTTAACAATGGAAGGTTGGAAGATGACAAAGAAAAAGCTTACAGATATTACAGAAAAAAAAAAAAACACAATAATGAAAATTAACCAAAGCAAGAATGAAAGGCAATTGCTCACAGGTCATGTAATTGATGGACAATAAAATGTACTAAGATCACTTGCACACGGTCATTTTTGAAATAAAACAAAATCTTGTTTTTCTTGTTCAAGATGTTTCTTGGTTTTTCAGATTCCATGAAAATGTAAATGATCAACCAAAAAAGGATCCCAATCACATGAGTTTCATTTAAATATAGTGTATAACGTTTGCTTGTATCGGTTCATGTAGGAAGCCAGCACTTTGAGCAGCAGTTCTGTTTGGTGTGGTGACATAAGGAATTACTGCTTAACAAATCAAGTTAAAACACAGGAATTCACCACATTTAATTTCTGTGCTCCAAAATTTGGTATGTCCACTGCCTGAAAATCAAAACAGCTGAACATTCAGCTTTCAAAAAAACTGCTCTCTACGTCTAGGGATCTGTTATCTTAAAGTATTGTTTATCTACTCAGATTTGTTTGTGTGTTTGTTGATTGATTGATGACAGACACGTTGGAAATAAAACATGCCTGATTTGGTGTGCACTCCAGGACCAGGGACGCCGCTAGGGTTTCTGGGCCCCCTGGCTAATTTGTACTCCAGGCCCCAAGCGCCCACCCCCCAATTATCTTTTCTTATTGCCACGTGTAAAAACAATCACTATCAATAAGCATAAAAATTACTGCATATTCAATAAGAGACTATAAAGAACTAAATTTGAACAGTTTATTAAATTAACTGATGTTATGCATTTATAAGTATATACAAATAACTATATATACAGTACATGTAATTAACCCCATTGTACTCTCTCTCTCTCTCATTCACAGATACTATAGAAACGCTGATGGATGTGTTTAGAAGCTGTTGACTTGTAATTTCTTATTCCCCAAATACCAAGAACAATGAACTTTACTACTTTATTATTATTATTATTATTATTATTATTATTATTATTATTATTATTATTATTATTATTCATTGAGTGAATAATAAGTTTCACACACAAGCAGCTCCAGAAAGAAATGTGGAAATGAGCAAAACAGTGACAGTATAATTGAATCAGTGAGTTAAACTTGAGAATCAAATCGGGTTTATTCATGAGTGAATCATTCAGATTGGTTTTCTCAATGGGATTCTCCGATTCATTGAAAAGAACTGATTCAAACAATCGATTCAGTCAGGAATCGGACATCATTACAACACCTCATAAACTCACTTGGAACAATTAAAGCAGATTTATATGATTACATTACATTTCAATCGATTCCTCACAGAAAGCTATTGCAAAGCTTCAGAAAGCTTGAATATATAAAACACTGGACTAGTTTTATTGTCACTTGGCACTTTTCCATCCGTTTTGAAGCTTGGAAATTGCATGGAAAAACATATGTTCTTGGAAATATTGTGTTCCAGCTTGCAAGGATAAACATCGGGTGAGTAAATGATAGAATTTCTATTTTATGTTAATTATAACAGCTTCATATGGGCTAGCTTCAGAATCATAGCATAAAACAGGGAACATAAATCACCTTTTTAAAAAAAAAAATAAAATAAAATAAATAATGGGTGACTAGCTGTCTTCTCTGTCTTGCTCTCTCCTCTTTTTCATATTTTTCTTTCCTCTTTTGGTATCCCTATTTTGTCTGCTCCATCTCTTGCCATCTACCTGATCCATGTAATGACTCACAGCTGTGAAGTGCGGCGTTTCTGAATAATAAACGAATGAATGTCTTACGGGGACACACACATGCACTTGGCACAGTCTGAGGGCATTTATTATAGCCTGCTTCTTATTATATTATTGTGCAAAGAGGCCATTTAAATGCCAAAATCATACAGGAAAGTATGGGGTTCTGCTGATCCCCCTGTCTGACCAGGGCCCTTAGAATTGTCCTAATCTTCCTCACCCCATTTCGGCACCCATGTCCAGGAGTAGGGTTTATTGGTTGGTGTCAATTCCAGCCATTGAGCCATTGCTAGTGTACTTGGCCAGCCCTTTATTTCCGTTTTATAAAGTCCAGAATATGGGCACAATCCTCTGGGATCCAGTGTTATTACCTTGAACAGTGACCACTCTTCATTATCCTTCTGTTTATTTCACCTCACGTAATCTGCTATGCTTTAATGACACACTCCAGGCCATTACATCAGACCACAGCACATAGGAATATCGCCCAGTCACAGGAAGTTCCTGAGGTTTGTGTGTGGAGAAAACACATACCAATTTTGGGTTCTTCCCTTTGGGCTAGCTTTATCCCCTCGCACCTTCACAAAGTGCATGGATGCTGCTCTGGCTCCCTTGCGACTCCGGGGCATCCGTGTACTAAACTACTTGGATGACTGGTTAATTCTAGCACGATCCAGGGAACAGGCAGTTCATCATCGAGATGTTGTTCTCGCCCACATGAGAAGCTTGGGGCTCAGGTTGAACCTCAAAAAAAGTATGCTTTCTCCAGTGCAGAAGACAACTTTTCTAGGGGTTATATGGGATTCTTCTACGATGAGGGCATTTCTATCCCCAACACACGTACAACCAATCCTATCACCTTTGAGCAAGATAAAGCTATGTCTGGGCATCCCCTCCAGCCTTTACGAGAGGCTGTTGGGCCTTATGGCAGCAGCAGCCAACTTCATACCATTGGGCCTATTGCACATGAGACCATTTCAGTGGTGGCTGAAAAGTCGGGGGTTTCATCTGAGGATGAAACCTCTGAGAGTAATCAGAGTCACGCGGCGATGCCTACGTGCTCTGAGTATTTGGAGGTGCCCGCAGTTCCTAGCCTCGGGTCACACTCTAGGGGCGTCCCCTTACTGCAAGACAGTAATGACAGACGCATCCCTCACGGGCTGGGGTGCAGTCTTAAATGGCTGTCCAGCTCACGGTCTTTGGAGTGGCCCTCATCTGGAGTGGCATATAAATCGCCTAGAGATGCGGGCCGTATTCCTAGCACTGAAATTCTTTCTTCCTCAGTTGAGAGGTCACAGTGTGCTAATTGTGTCAGACAACACAGCTGTGGTCTCATATATCAACCACCAGGGTATATATTACGTTCACGCCCCCTGTTCAGGCAGGGACAACTAATCCTTCTCTGGGCAGACTGAAAGTTCTTGTCAGTGAGTGAAATGTACATTCCGGGCAGCCGGAATGTAGGGGCAGACATCCTGTCGCGGCAGGGGCTGAGGCCCGGGGGGTGGAGGCTCCATCCACAAGTGGTGGAGTCCATATGGCGGAGGTTCGGACAAGCGGAAGTGGATGTGTTCACCTCCGAGGAGACAACACATTGCCCGCTGTGGTTCGCCCTCACTCCTCCTGCACCATTGGGGCTGGACGCCATGGTGCACACGTGGCCGAGGTCACGTCTATATGCTTTCCCCCCGATTGCTCTGCTCCCACAAGTTCTAGCGAGAGTCCGCCAAGACCATCTACATCTGGTGCTAGTAGCACCTTATTGGCCAGCTCGAAAATGGTTCTCTGAGATAATGTCCCTGCTCGACGGCACTCCTTGGGAGATTCCCATCCACAGGGACCTACTGTCTCAAACCGGAGGGCTGATCTATCACCCTCGGCCAGAACTATGGAAACTGTGGGTCTGGCCCCTGAGGGGCACCAGCTCATAGATTCTGGTCTCACAACTGAGGTTGTAGAGACCATGTTAAATGCTAGAGCACCATCCACAAGGAAATTGTATGTGCTCAAGTGGCGGCTTTTTGTGTTGTGGTGTAAGGAACGTCAGTTTGATCCAGTGAATTGCGCAATAGCTACAATCCTGGAGTTCTTACAAGAACGTTTCTCAGCAGGGTTGGCTCCTTCTACAATCAGGGTTTACGTGGCCGCCGTTTCGGCCAGCCACGCCCCTGTTGATGGAGCCTCTGTGGGGCAACATCCTCTAACTTCGAGGTTCATGTGTGGTGTCAGATGGCTGAGGCCCATCTGCAGGCCGCGGGTACCTTCCTTGGACCTTTCTGTGGTCTTGGAAGGTCTGTCAGGGGCCCCATTTGAGCCCTTAGAGTCAGCCTCTGAGAAGCTTCTGACTCTAAAGGTAGCTCTTCTACTGGCCCTGACATCTCTCAAGTGAGTGGGAGATCTACAAGCTCTCTCTGTTGCCCCCTCCTGCCTTGACTTCGCCCCTGGACAAGCCAAGGCCTTCCTTTATCCTTGGCCGACTTATATTCCTTAAGTGCCTACATCAGCTGCCCACCCTGTGGTGTTGCAGGCCTTCTGCCCTCCTCCGTTCCTCACACCAGAACAAGAGAGGATGCACCTGCTGTGTCCAGTAAGGGCCCTCTGTACTTACATCCACTGCTCTGGCCAGTGGTGTAAGTCGGAGCAGCTGCTGGTCTGCTTTGGTGGCGACAGTAAAGGTGATGCTGTGTCGAAGCAGCACATCTCTAACTGGATAGTGGAAGCAATCTTGATGGCTTACGAGGTGTGCGGTCTCGCCACGCCTCTGGGCATAAGAGCTCATTCCACTAGGGCGGTCGCCTCCTCGAAGGCTTTGTCCAAATGAGTATCCTTGCAGGATGTGTGTGCGGCTGCAGGGTTGTCTACGCCACACACATTCATTCGTTATAACAGCCTCGATATTCATTCCACCCCGGGCTCATTCCCGTTCCCATACGGTTATGCTAAATGCAACATCGAAGTTCCCTTTGAAAGGGAACGTCGGGGGTTATGCATGTAACCCTGTTCCCTGAGAAGGGAACGAGACGTTGCATAGCATTGTCATACCAGGGCAGGCCTGTGAATTGCGTCTTCGCTTCAGATAATAACCTCTGAGATAAATTCTAATATTTTAACTATAGCTGCAACAACTAATCGATAAAATCGATAATAATCAATTATGACAATCGTTATCAACGAATCTCATTATTTCTTAGTTGGTCTGCGCGCAGTACATTTACTCATTATGTTACTTCTGTTCTGAAAACACGCTTCAGAGAGTAAATGCCAAAGTTGTGAGATGTTTTAAATTTAATCAATTTAGTTATTCGCAAATATCACGTTAACTGAGCTGACGATTGTTCATTGATGGATTTATTTTAAATTTGTTTATAAATGAAATATATGATATGATAATTTGCAAAAACCTATGAGTGGTAGATAAGTTCAAGTGTTGCAGTGACTGATAAAATAAACAAAGCATAATTCAGAGAGTCAAATTAAATGTCACACCAACAATAAAATGTAAAAAAATTAAATCTTGAAATGTTTTGATTCAATTTTAATGTTAATATTATTATTGTTAAATACTAATAAAATAAAGTAAAATATATAGAAATGACTGTTTAATATATAGCCTATAATTGTTGTGGAGTGAGGGGGTCCTTGTGGATTGTTCGAAATATGCTAGGGATCCAAAGCTCACAAAAGTTTGAGAACCACTGGCCTAGTGTATGAATTTTACAAAGGTAATATCATCTCAAATGGAACACATTAGTTTTTTACTAACCTGAAAGTTTGCCCCCATCCGATTAATCGACCAATCAAAGAAATAATCAGCCAACTAATAAATTATGAAAATAATCGTTAGTTGCAGCCCTAATTTTAATATGTTTCAATATAAGGCATAGTCTCTGACTGAGATTCCAAATTAACTCCCAAGTGTGGACAGCCTTTATGGAAAACCTGGGGGTTTCAGGGTGCCATCCCCAACTATCCTTGTGATGCTGTCACTGCCAGTGTCCCCGCAGAGGATAGATGGTTTCAAAGAAGTGTGGAGGTCTGTCAAAACACCAACCAATGATTACAACAGGCAATGAATTTGCAGATTGAGAATTTGCCATCTCTCACATAATGTAGGTTGAGACTGATGCAAGTGCAGATAAGAGCTTTATTAAAGAGAGGCAGGCAGACAAATCCAAATCGTGAATTAAAAACACAAATGGTCCAAAACAAGCAAAAGGTCAGGAGATCAGTAAACAGGCATAAACTAGGCAAGGCAAAACACAAAACGAGAAACTAGAATCGAGATCAAAAACCGTGAAACGAAACATCATGAACAAGGGCTTGGCAAAGTGAAAAAACACACAATAATAAAAAGAAACACAAGGGGTTTAAATACTAAATGCGATCGGGGTGAAGCACAGAACAGCTGAGAACAATGATAACATGTGAGGGAAACAACCAATGACAATACAGGGGCAGAGACAGGACATAAACCATAATAAAACACACATGTGAGAAGTAAACAAGTCAATGTCACTGAAAAACCCGGAAGTGCACGCTCGCACTTCAAGCTTGCACTTTGGGTTTCAGAGAACACTGTGAGCTCCAGTGCTTTGTGCGAGGGGAAATCATGACAGAACCCCCCAAAAGGTGCTACTCCCGGAGCACCAGAAAACACTCATTCCCCCGGTGGTCCTGGCCCTCTGGGCAACATGTCTTCATAGCCCCTCAGGTCCCGAGGCAGGGGCAGGTTCACCAGGGTACCAGGTGTGGGAAGCTGGATCGTCAGCTTCGGTGGAACAGGAAGGCAGTGCAACGTCCTCAGCAGAACAGGAAGGCAGCGCGAAGTCCTCATTGGAATAGGAAGGCAAAGCGTCATCCTCAGTGGAACAGGATGACAGAGCGATCTCCTCAGCAGAACAGGAAGGCAGAGCAACGTCCTCAGTGGAACAGGATGGCAGAGCGACGTCCTCAGCCGAGCAGGGAGGCTGGGCATTGTTCATCAGCAACTCTGCAGTACGAAATTGGTCAGCTGTGTCAGCAGACTCTGGCCTGAGCAGAAGTTGATTGGTCATGATGTCAACCTTAAACAGATTCCTGGCTTAGGAGGTCATCTCGTCACCATCACACAGCAACATGGCTTGAGAGGCTGTCTCATCAACCTCAGACAGGATCAGGGTTTGGGAGGCCATCTCATCAACCTCGGACAGGAACTTGGCTTGAGAGGCCATCCCGTCGACCTCAGACAGGAACTCGGAGTACTCTCTGAGGTTCATGCGTGGGGCGGTCTCTTTGGCATCGCAGAGGGATGACATGATGTCCCCGGCCGGTGTTGAATGTGGAGCGATGGCTATAGCACAAATGGTGGGAGGAATGAAGTTCAAGGCAGCGCCTGAGGGGGAAGCAACATTCCTCATGAAGCTAGAGGGAGGAGCAATGCACTGCGTGAGGACCAAGGGGGGAGAAAAGTTCTCCATGAGGCCAGAGGGAGGAGCAATGCTGAAGCATGAGGGGGGAGCGATGTCCTCCATGGAGCAGGAAGGGGGAGCGACATACAGTGCCAAGCAAAGAAAAGGAGTGACATCTTCAGCAGAGCATGGAGGCAGAGCGAAGTCCTCAGTGGAGCAGGATGGCAGAGCGACGTCCTCAGCCGAGCAGGACAGCAGAGCGACATTCTCAGTTGAGCAGGAAGGTGGAGTGATGTCCTCAACCAAACAAGAAGGTGGAGCAGCATCCTCAGATGAACAGGGAGGTTGAACAACGTTCTCCGTTAACTCGGCAGGTTGGACGAGATCCACAATGGTGGAGGGAGGGTGGGAGATGCTTCTATCCTGGTTGGAAGGCTACTCCTTGACATACCCATGATGGAGTACATCATGTCGAGCTACTCCCGGTTGGCTTGAATTAGGGAGAATTTCCCCTCCTTCTCCCACCTTGGCTTTTCCCTTTCATATAGGGCTTCTTGGACTCTGAATAATTCTGCAGCATCCATGTTACGGTGAAGTATTCGATCATGTGATGTAGGTTGAGATGGATGCAAGTGCAGATAAAAGCTTTATTAAAGAAAGGAAGGCAGGCAAATCCAAATCGTGAATCAAAAGTATGGTCCAAAACAAGCAAAAGGTCAGGTGATCGGCAAACAGGCATAAACTAGGCAAAGTGAACAAAGGCTTGGCACGGTGAATACACTCACGCAATACTTACAATACCATAGACACGCGATATTTAAATACTAAACACAATCAGGGCTAAAGCACAAAACAGCTGAGAACAATGATAACACACAAGGGAAACAACCAATGACCATATGGAGCAGAGACAGGACATAAAACATAACAAAACACACGTGTGAAAAGTAAACAAAGTCAATGTCACTGAAAAACCAGGAAGTACGCACTCGTGCTTCAAGCTCGTGTTTCGGGTTTCAGAGCATGCTGCGAGCTCCAGCGCTTTGTGCGAGGGGAAATCATGACACTATTGAGCAACCATGTCTGTGTATGAACCGGGGGAAAGGATGTGGCTCTCCACATGAGACTTTCTTGTATGACAAGTTTGTTGAAAACTCATGCACAGATACAGTGGTACATTTAAGGTACTTGAGCACATCAACAGCTGGCATATAAGCTTGACCTGCTACAACAATATCACCATGTGCCCATCATACTATTAATCAAACTACCCCCATTTGCATGCACTACCAAGGAGAGCATAGATTCAAAACACTGAAGAGGAAGAATACAGTATATAATTGAATGGGAAGTATATGGAGGAGATATTAGATTCAAGACAAATTTGTCATACTGATAGCCAACATCATATTTTCAGATTTTACTTCCATGACTGGTCAAATAAGTGTTTTTAATTTAATTCTAAAACAAGTAAACATGTTTTACTTTTAACTTTTGTTACACTTTTAACTTGGGAAGTGTAATATGAGTTGATTGACAGTTTGAGGGAAAGTGAAGGAAAGTGATTTGGGGAGAGAGAGAGAGAGAGAGAGAGAGAGAGAGAGAGAGAGAGAGAGAGAGAGAGAGAGAGAGAACAGTTTGTGTATTATTCCAAATAATACAGCTGGGGGGTTGGGGGATGATCTAAAAATGCTACTCCACTGTGGCCAAGTGGATGTATTAGAGAACAAACCTGATCCACTATCTGAATTAAACCATGTTATAGAGCTTAAATATACACACTTCAGCAGGTAATGAATCTTAAAGACCTTAAAATGCACATAGCACCATGCAATCACAAAAGTTACCCTCATAAATGAAATGTGTGACACATTTGTACTGATGAAAAAGTTTTGTTACACACACACAGACACACACACACACACACACACACACACACACACACACACACACACACACACACACACACACACACACACACACACAATCATTGGTGACTCCTGCTTCTTGTGATTGCCATAAGTAATAGGACTTCTTCATAGCCAGTCAGAGATAAATCAGACAAATTGTGGCAGAAGATCTCCTCTCATAATTCGGTGTGTGTGTGTGTGTGTGTGTGTGTGTGTGTGTGTGTGTGTGGTAGTAATAGTTCTTTATCTTTCAACACGGCCACATTACCTACAATGCATCAGTGCTGCTGGAGTTAGCACTGTCATATTTTCTTCCTCTGTATACACCCAACCCCATAGCTTCATCCCTTCATCTCCTTATGGGATTATCTCTCTTTCTTTCAATCTATTCCTCTGAGCAAGACAGAAATGATTTTATTCTGCCTGTGCAAGTGTGTTACTCTGTGTGCCATTAGTGGATCACAAAAATAGTGTATGTTTGCAAAGAAATGCGGACAATTTCCAAATGAGCTTTCCTTGATGATATCCAACTCCTTATTCTCTATTAATAACAATGTGATAAAGATATAAAAAGTATGTTATAGCTCCTATTCATGGGCATACAGCATTCCTCAGATCTGTTTAGTGTGGTATAGCTAGCTTGTATTTAGTAAACCATTAAGCTGATCTCAGTTTCCATTAAGACATCACCAGGTCTCATCCAACTGTCTAAGTTCTTCTGTTACTATTGTTTTCCAGTAGACAATAGACAAAGAGGCAGTTGTGTCTTCATGAGAAAGATGCGGTTGTTTAGGCCAAATATGTCTGTGAGTGTAAAGAGGCCAGCAGGGAAGTATCATCCATTCCTAACAGCACTTAACAATGGAGAAGAGATCTTCAGAGTGGGTGTGTGTCATCCTAATGTTATAGCTTATTCTATGAGTCATTCAGTGCTTTACACGTGAATGTGGCTGCAATGGATTCCAGCTGTGAATCAGGAATCTGCATTTATTCAAAAGTCACAAGTGAAGATACAGTATGTGGTGCAGCAAAAGCATTGGGAAATAAAAGAAACAATAAAGCAGTAGTCTCATGCCATGGGATTAATCTTCACCTGGCCAAAAACCCTATTTGCTTAAAGGGGAATAATGTAAAACGTCTGGGTTACGCATATAACTCTGTTCCCTGAGAAGGGAATGAGACGTTGCGTTTAGCATAACAGAATGGGAGCGCCCTTGTGTGTGTGACCGGTATCTGAAGATTGTGTAAAATCATGCCCCTATTTATAGGCCAGCCATGATCAGATGATGTGTCAATTAAGCACGTCGCGTGATATAAATATGGCACCTGTCAACCACGCCGTCAGCCTCTATTATCTGAAGCGAAGACACAATTCACTGGCCTGCCCTGGTATGACAAAGCTACGCAACTTCTCATTCCCTTCTCAGGGAACAGCGTTACAAGTGTAACCCAAACGTTCCCTTTAAAACTCGACGTTGCGTTTAGCATAACAGTATGTAAATGAGAATACCCACTCCGTCATACCGAGGGTATGGCCTGTTCAAAAAGAGCCAAGCCAGATGGTCACTGCAAGACACTCGAGCCTGGGGTGGAATGAATATCCAGGCTATAATAACGAATGAATGTGTGTGACGTAGACCATCCTGCAGCAGCACACACATCCTGTAAGTATACCCCTTTAGACAAAACCTTCGAGTAGGCGACCACCTTCGTGGAATGAGCCCTTATGCCCAGAGGCGTAGCAAGACCGTGCACATCATAAGCAATAGAGATTGCTTCCATTATCCAATTAGAGATGCGCTGCTTTGACACAGCATCACCTCTACTGTCGCCGCCAAAGCAGACCAGCGGCTGCTCTGACTTACGCCACTGTCCGGAGCGGTGAACGTAAGTGCAGAGAGCCCTTACTGGACACAGCAGGTGCATTCTCTCTTGTTCCAGTGTGAGGAATGGAGGAGGGCAGAAAGCCTGCAACACCACAGGGTGGGCAGCCGATGTAGGCACTTTAGGAATATAATCCGGCCAAGGATACAGGAAGGCCTTGGCTAATCCAGGGGCAAAGTCAAGGCAGGAAGGGGCAACAGAGACATCTTGTAGATCTCCTACTCACTTGAGAGATGTCAGGGTAAGCAGAAGAGCTACCTGTAGAGTCAGAAGCTTCTCAGAGGCTGACTCTAAGGGCTCAAATGGGGCCCCTGACAGACCTTCTAGGACCACAGAAAGGTCCAAGGAAGGTATACATGGCCTGTAGATGGGCCTCAGCGCCTGACACCACGCATGAACCTCGAAGTTAGAGGATGTTGCCTCACAGAGGCTCCATCAACAGGGGTGTGGCTGGCCAAAATGGCACCCATGTAATCCCTTATTGTAGGAGGAGCCAACCCCACTGAGAAACGTCCTTGTAAGAATTCCAGGACTGTAGCTATTGCACAGTTCACAGTGGATCCCTGCGGATGGCAATCTCCCAAGAGTGCAGGGATATTATCTTTGAGGACCATATTCGAGCTGGCCAATAAGGTGCTACTAGCAGCAGACATAGACTCTCTTGGCGAACTCTCACTAGAACTTGTGGGAGCAGAGTGATCGGGGGAAAAGCGTACAGATGTGATCTCGGCCACGTGTGCACCATGTTGTCCAGCCGTAATTGTGCGGGAGGAATGAGGGCAAACCACAGTGTGTTGTCTCCTCGGAGGTGAACACATGCAGTCCCGCTTGGCCAAACTTCCGCCATATAGACTCCACCACTTGTGGATGGAGCCACCAATCCCTGGGCCTTAGCCTCAACAGGATGTCTGCCCCCACATTATAGATGCCCAGAATGTACATTGCACAGACTGATGTTGGATAAGATTTTTGATAGAAATAAAACACAAGGGTAATAAAATAGAGAGAATGAAAATTTAGTGAGAATATAGGAAAGAACAGAGTCACGCTCTCTTCCTTATAGACAATGTCTCTTAAAAAAGTTAATTATAGCAAGGCCTAGAGCCTGACCAAAAAGAGGAAGTGCAACACACAGCACACACACCCAAGAGCATGAACTCATTCATACACAGACCCAGAGTAATCAGACTAACAAAGTAATGGCTAATGATAATTTTACTAAATCATACAGTACATATGCTAATAACAGTGCAGAAAAAGCATACAGTTACCCATGATAAAGGAGAAAAAGCACACAGGTGATAAATAGAAGAAGTTGGTCTTTAAAAAAAACAAAGCACTTAAAAGTGCAAACGCGACAGGTTTCGAGATGTCTGAGGGGGAAAAAACCCAGACAGTACATCACCCAGACATCACATGTAATGGTATTTTGGGCAAACGAGGGGTGTTTCAACTGTATAAAAAGGGAGCCCCATCTCAGGGGACTGGGAGATCACTCTGGGACGTCCCTCTGAGCGGATCTCGTGTGGTGAGCAGCAGTAAACCCTTGCTTTTCCTATTCACGGCTATCTGTGATTTTGTCATCCTCAAACTGATGTAAGTACTTGATGATATAACTTAGTTGTGTTTAGCTTTTTGGAAAATTAGAGACAACACTGACAAAACCTTCCCTCTGCCCAGAGAAGAATTAGTTGCGCCTGCCTGAACAGGGGGTGCGGACATAATCCTCCCTGGTGGTCAATATATGAGACCACCTCTGTGTTGTCTGTAAACACATGGTGACCTCTCAATTGAGGAAGAAGGAATTTCAGTGCTAGATATATGGCCCACATTTCTAGGCAATTTATATGTCGCTCCAGATGAGGGCCACTCCAGAAACCGTGAGCTGGACGGCTGTCTAAGACCGTGCTCCAGTCCGTGAGGGAGGTGTCTGTCATTACCACCTTGTGCTAAGGAGACACCCCTAGAGTGTGACCCAAGGCTAGAAACCGGGGACACTCAAATTCTCAGAGCACGTAGGCACTCCAAAATCCAGCGGACAGTCGGAGCAAGAGATAGAGCAGTGCTCGTCTCTGGATCCTCTTCCAGATCCATAAGAGATCCCCCGGACCTGAGACAGCTAGCTGCCTTGGCAGCGGCCGGCCCAGATCCGTGACGCTCTGAAACCCAACTCGCTTCGGCTTCCGAGAAGAGGGCAAGTCGCGAGCGGCGGTACCTAATATAGGTGCCTCTTGAGGCTGCCATCGCATGCTCCGGCTCTAGACACTTCACACAGAAAGTGTGCACTACTCCCCATGATGAAACGGGAGCAAGCCGTAACACACTTCCTGAATTCTCTCACTCACTTTTCTCTCTCGCTCATTCCTTTTTTTTCTTCTCTTTTTTTAAAGGGATAGAAAAGTTCTGAGATTTTGAGAAAATATAGAGAGGAAATGAAGTGTCTTTTGTTTCTTTACACAAACAACCGACATGCAGTCTCGCTGAAGATAATAAGGCTGACGGCGTGGTTCATTGCCACGCCACCTGATCATGTCAGGCCTATAAATAGAGGCATGATTTTACACAAGCTTCAGATACCGGTCACGCATGCAAGGGCGCTCCCATACTGTTACGCTAAACGTCATGTTGAGTTCCCTTTGAAAGGGAACATGTATTACAAATTTAAGAAATAAAAAGCTTTTAAAAATCTGAGAGATGACTATTTCTAAGCAATTTCATTTTAGTGTAAGAAAGTAATCAAAAGCATCATCACTGAACCAAAAAGACTAAGGACAATGGACATAAAATTATAAATGATGGCCCATGGAACCTTTTTGACTTTTAATTAAATTGTGGAAATACAGTATGACCTTTTGTCATTTTTGCTTGTTTCTTCTCTTTATTGATGTCATTGTGAGTTTTTGCATATCAGATCAATAAAAGTTATTAAAAAGAAAGAAAGAAAGAAAGGTTTGGTGTTATTAGTATTGCAAATTATACCAAAACAGTGCACCATGTACCAGTATCATTGCCTATAGTGGCATAAAACGTAGTGCAGTAGTTGATATGGCCAAACAAACTATCTTAGCTACGATTATATAAATACATAGGTTCCATCTATACGGATCACTAAGTAATATAGTGTTCCTGCACGCTAATATATTACTGCATCTTACTTTGTATCAGCATATGATCTTTGAACACAAACAATATGTATTATTAGTGGCAGGCTGTTGAAAAAGCCCAGATTAGACAAAAATATAATATATAGTGTCTAGTTGCAGTTAATGAGCAGAGGTTGAGAAATCACAATCTGATGAGCAGAAGACAAAAATGAGACGCCCTGTACGTCACCTTAGGCTGTTCACTTCCATTTCTTTTCTGCTGTACTGATTTGCTAGGCTGAACAACTAATGAGAGAACTCTGTAGCCTATCAGCCTCTCATGTCAATTCAACAAGGGCCAACTAGTGAACACATAGCAGGACACACTGCAAAAATTGCACGCGATGGTTGGTTATCAGTGTTTGACGATGTCCATCAGGCAATGTCTGGGGCCCTCAGGTCTCCCTCCCAGGATAGTAAGTATTCTGTGATACAGTATATATTCAGAAGACCTAGACAGGGAGATGGAACTGCCAGCATGTTGTATTAGGAGGACTTTTTTTATATATAACTAAAGAAAGCTCCTTATTGAAACTTGTTGGAAATATAATGAAAAGACTTTGCCAGACGTCTCAACAACATTGAGATTTGGTTTCACAGTGAATGTTGAAAATACACCTTTTTCAAGCTGTTTCAACGACTTGAATTCAATTTAATTTCAACCATGAATTCATGATTATATATTATATTCATTATATTATTATATCATCAAATTATATTCACGATTACTCTCAAAATAAGAAAATTGACAAAAAAGTACCAATGAAACATTTATTGACACGTCAGATACATCTGCCAGACTGTCCAGGGGCATTGTATGTCCAATAAAAAAAAACTTCAAAGTTTTTTCTGAGCACGTCTTATGTAGTAAAAGCCAGATAACATTAACAGACTTAAGGAGTACTCACAATTGGCTCGGTTGCCTTGTACCATGCCCAAACAAGGTTGTCCCTCTCTCCACTCCCCCACTGTCCTGCAATCACATTGCATTTAACGTTTCAGTTCTGAGCATGCTTACGTCATTGTGATATGACTTTTTGTTTTGAAGAAAACAGGAAGAAACGCACTCTTGCACAGCACATTGGAGTATATTTTATAAATTGCATCTATACATGATTGTGTTTTTTATTCAAAGTGCCTTGAGAAGCTACTTTTAAAGGTGCTATATAAAATAAAGTTTCTTCTTCTTCTTCTTCTTCTTCTTCTTCTTCTTATTATTATTATTATTATTATTGTGGCTTATTTGGAGTCATTTGGTGCATGGTGACACACGGCCCTCTCACATGCCTAATAGATTTATCACTTATGCAGCACTGTGATTCACTAATCATGCTGCACATATCAGATGACAGCTGACAGTGACATCATTGACATCATGTTTTGAGTTCTGTGCACAACAGCGTTTAGCAATCACACCCGAGTCCAACTGAACTGTGCCTGAACCCAACTCTTCAAGCAGGCCTGGGCACGGTTCAGCGTACCATGTCTGGGCATGATCACACTAGTCAAAAGAACTGGACTTTGGGGTCAAATATCGCATAGTGTGAGTATACCCTTAGTTGCCCCTCTGCCACAGACCCTTTCTGCGAGATCAAACCCTGTTCTTCAGCTTACCATGCAACTGATTAGCTTGACTAAACTTCAGTCACGTATTTCTGTATTATCCAAATAAATAATTACTTAATATTTACCCAGTGTGTCTCTGTCTCTGTTTCAATCTAACTTATGTACTTCTAACATATGCCTGCATTTTTTCACTACCCCAACCCTTCTCCTTGTCCACACCCACCTGCAACTATTTTGACATTTGAATTCTGAGTGACCAATCAGTCAAAACAATCACCAATCACGCAAAATTAGTATCCCGGGTTGTGTGTATATGTGTGTCATGAAGTAGCAGGAAAATACATTCTTATAAATTCATTTTATATTAAATAGTAGTAATTTGCTTTAAAGCAAACGGGTCTGTGCAATATCCAGTGTGGGAACGCTGTGCATGCCTGGTTGCCGCTCCACGCTTGGAAGACCGTTTGTGATCGTCTGTATCTGTTTTTGTTTTGTTTCTGTTATTTTTCGGTTTGTTTTGTTCTGTTATCATCATGCTTGAAGAGACTTTTGTGTTTTGCTGGACCTCTGGTTTCTCAAATGTCGTTTTACAACTCTACAACTTGGATTTACCTCCTCTGCTTCAGCTTGACCTGTTTTTCTGTTGCTGTTGTGAACTCTTGGTTGTTGGCTTGCTGCGAGCTCTCTCCTTCCTCGATCCTCCATCTTTTGGACTGACTCTGGGGTGAGTTAACACTCTCCTTATCATTCACTCTATCTGCTTACTGTCAGGTTTGGTTGCTTTCCTCTCTGTGGGCTATTTATAGATGTTGTGATGGTTGAGGTTTTGGCTAATGTGGTCTTCCTGATGGTTGACTTTCTCACAGTTATCGATAGGACGTCAAAAGCTTTAGCACTCACCCTGCCTCTGGTTTCCCTAATCTTTGGATTAACATCTCACATGGCAACTGGATATTTGCTATGTGAACTAAAGGCATTAAACAGACATCCGCGCCTTGACACTGTGATGTGATGAGCACTGCTCGTTGCTTGGTATCATCCGACGCCCGTGTTATGTACATCGCTCACCTCAAAGGGTTTTCAACATCCAACAGTCAGCATCTAATGTGATACTGTGCATCTGGTCAATTAATAGAACATTGAGTAAACCAACAAAGAGATTGCTGGACACTGCAATCACTTATGAACATAAATAAGATAGATTCAAATCATACCTCAACAGGCAACCTTGGTGAATTGCAAAATCACTTTGGTCTCTTGAACATATCTATCGTAACTCAACACTATTTACTGAATTAGAATTTCACAAGACATTTAAGTACATGGTTTTGAAGGTTGGCTCTCACCATCCCCTCATAATTATTTTAATTTATAGGCCACATAAGCAGCAAATTGAATTTTTCTCAGAACTTTAACTTGTGCAGTGTCATCTCATGTCCTTCTGCTTGGAGACTTTAACATCCATGTTGATACTGCCAGCTCTAACAGTACTCACTTAAAGTCTGTCTTGGACTGTTTTGATCTCCTTCAGAATGTTAATTTCCCAACTCACACTCATGGTCATATGCTTGAACTAATCTTTACATCTGGTTTGAATAACATTTCCACCTGTGGCTATCCCTATCTCTGACCACAAGCTTATTACTTTTGATTTTTCATTAATCTGTCCAACAAAATGTACCGACAACACAAATATATCATATCGTAACATTAGTGCTTTTGATGCCAATTTATTTTCTGCTTAGTTTGCTTCCTCTGCTATTTCTGATGTTTTCAATTTCACCTGTCCATCTATGATACTTGATGTTTACCATTCTCTTATTGTTGATGCTTTAGATGAGCATGCTCCTATTAAGACAAGGTTTGTTACCGCTTCCCACTCCTCTCCATGGTTTAATGTTGAGGTTCATGCTATGAAAGCAAAAGGCAGACAACTTCAACGACTTTTTTAGGAAGTCGGGTCTAATCGTCCATTACCTATTATTTTTAGAATGTTAGGCATTATAAAACTGCCTTGAATGCCGCTCGCTCTACTTATATCTCCAGCATTATCAACAAAGCTAAGAATAGGTCTAAAACACTGTCTAGCATGGTACACCGCCACACTATTTGCCAATCTGATGACATTTACTGTTTCTTTTTGCACCATTTTCAGGGCAAGCTAGATACTTCATGTGAGACCTTTTGTAATGAACTGGCCATTTCTACTTGTGAGTGAGTGCAGTCTGTCCAACCTTTGACTAACTTTACCCTGACAAACCCGTCCCTCATTAGTGACATAATACAGAAGTCCATAATACAGAATACTCTTCATGCCAGCTAGAGCCTGCTACCACATTTCTTCTAAAACAGTGTACCTCTGTTATCTCTGCTCCTATCTCACACCTTGCAAACATGTGTCTTATCTCTGCTACTATTCCAATATCACTCATTTCACTCATCACTCAGAAATTTAACTGTCCCTAGCTTTGACATTGATGATACTTAAATTTTTACATTTGCCACATTCAAAAACTTAGGTAACATTCTTGATCATTCATTATCCCCAGATGCATATATTAGCAAACTGTCTAAAGCAGCATTCTTCAAACTTTGCCGTATCGCCCAACTCCATCCCTATGTTAGACAGAAAGATGCGGAGTCATTAATCCATGATTTTATTACATATCACACTGACTATTGTAACGTCCTTTTCTCTGGAGTATTGGCACACTCTGTCTCCTGCTAACAATATATTCAAAATTCTGCTGTGAGAGTACTAACTTACACTAAACAATCTGCACATATCACTCCCATCCTGTATAAACTTCATTGGCTATCTGTCACATCCTGTGTTATATATAAAATTTTCTTGCTTACATTTAAGTCACTCTATGGTTATACTCCTTCCTACATTTCTGAGTTACTCTCTCCCCATATTCCCACTGACTCACTCATTCTTCTGGGTGCGAACTTCCCCTTGTTCCCAGCTTTTGCCTGTCATCAATGGGCAGCAAGTCTTTTTCTATTGTGGTACCTAAGGTATAGAACTCACTCCCTCTGGCAATTTGGACAACTACCTCTATCTCTGAATTCAAAAACGCAGCTCAAACCCCATTTGTTCACACAATATTATCAGTCATAATTTGTATCTGCTTCATGTACTACTCTTTGTGTTTGTCTATACTGCCTACACTTTCTGAATCTTAAATCCCTCGTTATGGATTTGAATGTTTAAGATTTATTAGAACTATGCAACTGTATTGCTTCTTGTTCTGGATTGGGCAAATGTCCACTGTCCATATGACCCATATGTTTGACTGTTTTACTCTATTCTTAGTGACTTTTATTTTGAAGCGTCCTTGAGCTCGGGAAAGGCGCTATACAAATTAAACATATTATTATTATTATTATTATTATTATTATTATTATTATTATTATTATTATTATTATTATTAATGTCAAGTTACTTGCATGGCATAATCGAAACATAATAATAATAATAATAATAATAATAATAATAATAATAATAAGAAGAAGAAGAAGAAGAAGAATAACAATAGTGTTATTATTATTATTATTATTATTATTATTATTATTATTATTATTATTATTATTATTGTTATTATTTTTATATAAAGTAAGGGCTATATGTGGTCCAAAACAGACATACATCTTGGGATAAATTCGGACCAAATCAGATGGACTAAACAAAGCCCGATTTTCAGCTACAGTATTTTTGGGCTAAATATTTTGCTAATATTTGTTGCTTCTTGTCACTTAAACACAATGCTCTACAACATGTGAGTAGCATGAACAGTGGAGGTACAGCATGTCTTAATCGACAGGTCAAAATTTTAAAAGTGTTTTGAACAGCATAGTGAGCTCAACACTATTACCCTAATGCATACACTCATGCAGTGTGTGTGTAATCCCAGCTATTTTCTATCTCCACCATCTCTTCACTCAGATTAGTCTTTGATCAACTTTGATGCTGCACACCACCTACCTATCAGAAAACTCTGAAAAGTAGGGCAGAGTTTAAATATGTGTGTAAAAGTCTGTTTTATTATTATTAATTTGTTTAAGAATGTAAATTTCTTCTTTTATTTAAATGACAGATGAAGGAGAGTAAAAGTCATTGCAGTTAGTGAAGCGGTATCTATGTATTTTTGTGTAGGCATAAATTAATATTACATGCATATGGTGGTTGAAGGTGTAAAACATACATGCATACATGCATGCATACATACAGTCATGGGAAAAAGAAAGTACACCCTCCTTCAATTTTGTTTTTATTTATTAGGGCCTACATAACAATTGTGTGGTCCTCACCAACTTCTATAAACAAACAAATAACTCAGGTAACCTCAAATTTCAGTCTGGGGAGGGTTATAAAGACATTTGAAAAACAATTTGAAATTCACCATTCTACAGTGAGAAGGACTGTTTATAAATGGAGAGACAGTTGCCAATCTTCCCAGGACTGGGCATCCCAGGCAAATTCAGTCCCTCAGACTGTTTAATGCTCAGCGCTAGATTTTTTGTTTAAAGAGCTAAATCATGTGACCTACAGGTGTCTATAAGCACATTAAATGTTTATGTTTATAACAGCACAAGCAGAAAAAGACTAAACAAGTATGGCTTTCGTCGAAGGGCAGTCTCCAAAAAGAATATGGAGCACAACATTGTCACGGATAGTGACGGAGCGGAGATAGGAGGGATGCAAGTGCAGTATGAACAGTGTTTATTTTAAAAGAGAGACAGGCAGACAAATCCAAAACGTGATAAAAAAAAAACGTAATCCAAAACAGGCGAAGGTCAGGCGATCGGCAAACAGGCATACACAGGCTTAAACATGAATCAAGGTCGTGGTCACGGAAAACAGGGTCAATAAACAAAACGAGAAACATGAACTATGACGAGAAACATGAACTATGACGAGGAACTGGGAGCGGATAATCCAGCGTGAACTACCTCTAAACATGGACCGTGACTGTGACTATGACTATGACTATGACTATGACTACTAAACGAACTAATCTAACGCTACGATAATCTTCCACCTTGTGTGCTGGGAGGTGCGCGGTATATATGTAGACATGATCAGCGTCTAAACTGCTAGCAGCTGAGGTCAATACAGACACACGTGAAATCCCAGCCAATGACAGAACAGGGAGAAGACATGACAGAAACATAAACAAAACACACGTGTCCAGATGTCACTACTGTCAACAATGGAAAAGCAGGTGCTCGCGCATTCGCGCTTAGAGCACGCTGCTTCAAGGGGGAATCATGACAAACATATTCTTATTCATATTCAAAACAACAAAAGCTCTGAAACAATATTCTTTGGATTGATGAGACCAATGTGGTGATGTTTGGTCATTATCCAGCCATCCATCCATTTTCAACCGCTTACTCCTTTTCAGGGTCGCGGGGAACCTGGAGCCTATCCCAGGAAGCATCAGGCACAAGGCGGGGTACACCCTGGACAGGGTGTGTTTGGTCATTATGCACAGCATAATTTGTTGAAAACCAAACACAGTGTATCACTACAAACTCTCATACCAACTGTCAAGCATGGTGGTGGAGGGATGATGATTTGGGCTTGTTTTGCAGCCAGAGGACCTGGGAAACTTGCAGTCATTCAGTACATTTACATGGACAACAATAATCCAATATTAAGCCGATTAAGACAATGCTCTTTAAACAACTACCCAGTAAAGAGCAATTTTTAATTACCTTAATCCAATTAAAGTCATACTCGAAGTAAACACAAATCGAATTAAGACATGTGGAGTACTTACTCCTGTTTTAGTTGCATTATCGACATGTATTACAGACATGTAAACACCTTAATCACACTATTAACGTTGTGTGAGAGTTTTCACTGCATTTTGCGACAGGACATGATCACACACGGCTCAACCGTTTTTCGGCAAACAAGAGTATGGCTGCATCCGAAACAGTCGTACTATATAGTCGGTGAAATACATGTATACAGAAGGAGAAATACATGTATCTCGGCTACTATATAGTAGGTAAGTACGTGGTTTGGGACGCAGCCCACGGCTTCAAGCAGTTGTCTGTTTGCAGTACAGCATGACAAACTGCATTTGAACCGTCCGCAAAAATTTTAAATAAAAACACCCAAAACTGTATACGGAACCATAATGAAGATGGACTGTGTATTGATACGTGAAATTCTGGAGGGAATGTCGGACGGCGTGGCACGGTGACGTAATGACGTGTGCTTTTATTCAAACTATGTTCTATAACATGTAAAACGGGAACGTGAAAGGAGTATTCTAAAAGCGACTCATGTAAACACTTACTGAGACAATGACTACGTTTACATGGACAGCAGTAATCTAATTATTGACCTTAATCTGAGTAAGATAATAATGTAATTAAGGTGTTTACATGAGTTAGTCGCTTTTAGAATACTCCTGTCATGTTCCCGTTTTACATGTTTTAGAACATAATTAGATTAACAGCCCGCGTCATTACGTCACCGTGCCACGCCGTCCGACTTCCCTCCAGAATTTCACGCATACAGTTCATCTTCGTTTTGGTACCGTGTACAGTTTTGGGTGTTTTTATTAAATTTTTTTACGAATGCTTTAAGTGCAGTTAATTATTTTCATGCTTTACGTGCTAATAGACGACTGCTTGAAGCCATATAAACAACTGCTTGAAGCGGTGGGTGTGTCCCAAATCTCGTAGTTACCGTCTATATATTAGCCGAGATACATGTATTTTTCCCCACTACAGGCCTATATTAGGAAGGTATGCGATTTGGGACACAGCCGAACTCTCTTGTTTGCCGTAAAACGTAAAACTGCCATGTGTGATCGTGTCCTGTCGCAAAATGCGGTGAAAAATCCCACACGACGTTCATAATGTGATTAAGGTGTTTACATGTCACTACTACATGTCCATAATGCGACTAAAACAGGAGTACTCCACCTGTCTTAATTAGATTATTGCTTACTTCGATTATGACCTTAATTAGATTAAGGTAAGTAAAAATCGCTGTTTACATGGTAGTTTCTTAATTAGAGTATGGTCTTAATCGGATTAAGAGTGGATTATTGTTGTCCATGTAAACGCAGCTAGTGATGAACTCCTCTTTTGTGAGGCAATCTGTTCAGTGGCTTAAACTTGGCTAAAATTGGGTCATCCAACATGATGAAATCAACGTTTGAGTGGCTAAAGAAGAAAAAAATCAAGGTGTTGGAATGGCCAAGTCAAAATCCCTACCTCAATCCCATTGCTGGGTCCTGTGGTGGGATCTTAAGAGAGCTGTGCATCAATGAACTGAAGCAATGTTGTAAAGAAGAGTGGGCCATTTTTCAAAAAAATGTGGGAGACAGATAAACTCCTACAGAAAACGTTTACTTCAAGTTAGTATTGTTAAAAGTGTTTCTGCATGCTACTGAATTCTAGGGTGTACATATTTTCCCCCCATCTGATTTCTGAATGTTGATTTACATTTTGGGGAAAAAAATGATTATATATTGAAATCTGTTGTGTTTATTTGCTGTCATATGAGGTTATTTGCTCATTTATAGAAGCTGGCAAGGACCACACAATTAGGTTCCCAAAAAGTTTTTGCCTGTCAGAATAATTTGTGGGCCATTTGCCTGGATTTGTGTAATATCAGCTGATTCAGTATCTTAAGTCACATTGACCAGTGCAAGTATGACTCTGGTTGTGTAGAGCAGACACAATGCATGATCATCATTGGCTTGGTGAGTGTTTACAGGATAAATGCATGAATTATTATACAGTATTAGTAGACTATTAACCAATAGACAATAACTATGTCAGGAACCAAATTCATTTTTATTAATTTAACTGTGATACTACTACTTTTTTCTACTTTTTTCTGTAAATGATTTAATGGAGACAATTCCAGGCAAGAATATAAGCTCTGCTCAAACAGCAGTCACAGTGTTTTACTCGGGTTGTGAGATGACTGGCACACACTAAATCAGACACAGAAGGCATTAAAACTTCCAGTGTTAATGTAACGCATCACCACATCAGAGAGCACTCACATCAATAAACCAAACATATTAAATTCCAAGATGGCTGGTTTACATTTGAAGCAGTACAAAATTAATGAATTGCTTCAATACTGCCTACACAATTAGTGAAGAGTCAAATCATGACCTTTTGAGATAGAATGCTAGAGAAGTTCATAGACGTAAATTGGTTTTGGAAAGTATTGGGGACAGAAAAAATAAAGAAACTGTCAAACACTTCTAGCAATGATAGAATAGCTTTGGAACTTTCTGCACACTTCTTTATAATCTATATCATTGAATAGCAATAGTAATATGTTAAAAAAATAATACATAAAAATATAGAAATAATAACATAATAATTAAAAATTAATATCAGCTGGCCAAGCCTGACCTTAGCCTGTTGAGTGCATGATGTTCAGTTCTTCTTCTTCTGTCATTAGTAATAGCTTTACTTGTGAGAAATGTAGATGATTAGGCATTCTGATGAAGAATTTTTTAGTATTATGAGATGTGCATCCAGACATTAGAGAGGACTAGCAATAGTGAGAGCAGTATTATAGTTTTTGTAGAGGAAGTGTCTCAGGCTGCGACACTGAGCCCCCAACTCCAGCATTATATATACTCCATATACTCTATATACCAGGTGCCAAGTATAGAATCTAAGAATCTTAGTATCTAAGGCAAGCAGAGGTTTTCTGTGATAACTATCCATATAGGATATACTGTATGTCTTTGTTACTGACGCATACCTAAGGCTAACATTGTAGAAGTGTGTAAATTAGCAAAGGCAATGTCCAATGCTGTTGTATGCTCTGAACCCATTACAATTTTGTGCGGCGATTTAGCCTACAGCAGGTTATGTTCACTAAACTGCTGGATGTCCAAGTGGTGCCCCAAAATCAATGTTGGCTTTCCTGATAAGTGAGCTTTTTCTGAAGGCACCTCTTTTTCGTTTTTAGGCATGATGTTATTCATACCCCTCAGTAAGGGGCTGCTCTCATTTCTTGCAGCATAACTCATAGTTTAGCACAGGCCTAATTGGTGATGATCCAGAGCCAGGTCAGGCAGCAGACAAAAAGGCTAAAACCTCTGTCTGTTTCCTAATCTACACATGAACATAAATACAGAAATTCTAAGCAAGTTTCTTTCTTAGATCATACCAAATGCCCAGCCAGCAGTAAAATTTCAGCATTCATTATAAATACTACCAGTGGCCCAGTGCCTGAGCAAAATTTTGGTCTATTATGATCTGCCGATGTCTGCTTTGATCAAAACAGTTATAGTTAACTGTATTCCTCATTTCTAATTACTTTTTCAAGTCCATAATGACAGACTGGTTTCTCTGAATAGCAAACATGGTAAACAGAAAGTTGTAATGTTTGACACCTTTTCTTTTGCATAATTTGTACTTTGATTATACAATATATGCTTAGTCTACCTACTTTTAGTTTCTCCTCATTTTGTGGGAAAAAAGACAATGTAGCAAATAACCCACTTTGTTCACATTCATTACACCAGCAACTGTATTTTACATACACCTTTTCCATCACTGCTGGTGATGTGTTACTGATGTTCAAATGGAGATCAAATCTAAGGGGGGTTTCACTCTGTGTAATCACCTGACATGCAATTCTGTGTATCCTTCTGATATTTATGTCTCTTTGTCTTTGAAAGACAGATGGCAGCTTTAATTTCTATTGTGCAGTGGAAATGAAGCGAAATGATACAAAAGAGCTATTGGCTCTCCCTTCTGGAAAATCTTCAGCTTGCTACTTTCAGTCTACAGAGCCACTATTGTTGCCTAATCTTAACAGTTTCATGCAAGTTATACGTGAAAATTCTTACAAATTTGCAATCACGAGACCATGTCAGTTTCAGGCCCATCTGCTCCCTGTCAATATAGGTGCTTTCCCACCGTTTGCACACATTCCTAGAGGAAAACCAGAGGCAACACTTTTGTTTTGGTTTAATGTTTCTCAGACTGTGATTCAACTTTCTGGAAAAAATAGAAGTCTTAATTGGGCATCAATAGAAACCCTAAACTGGCTGCACTACTTGGACCCTTCCGAATGGCATGCCAACATTTCTGCCTGCCAACGACTAGCCGTCCCTTCCCTCTGAGCAGTGGGATTAGTTAATTTCTCCATGCGCCTCACTTTTATTAGTATCTGGACCTTATCCAGAGGGAAAGCATCTTGTTTTAAAAAGTATGGAAGAACTATTTTAAAGGGACTATGTCAGAAATCAATGTTCAGATCCAAAAACACCTGTCAAAACCTTTTAGAGACAATCACACTTAACAAAGTCCAGCTTATCATACTGGCCAAACAATAGTTCCCAGAAGTCTGCTGGAGATCATCAACACTGATGTAGTGTCAATTTCAAACCAGTCAAGACAGGGACATTGTAATGGAGATTGGGCCGGCCTTTTCTAGGGAATCAAAAAATCATAGTGATGAGCTGAAATTTTGGGAAGGCTTATTTTGTGTCTTCAATCATGGAACTAATTTCAGGGTCAGTAAGATTGTTTAAGTAAGACTAGGAAAGAACAATGCATCAAGCTCTGAAAGTCAATTTCCTCTTTGGTTTATCACACTTGATTTAACTCAAGTTGATTTGGTCTTGTTACTTCAAATATATTGGTAGCAGGGTGGTTCATTACTATTGACACAGGGTCAGGTTACTGTTAATATATTTTTCCAACTTCATTTATATGAAAACAAACAGAAATATGCAACCACATTCCTCAATTTTAATGGTTTTTCAGATTGTTGTGCATGTTCTAATGATATATTGCAAGTAATTTTAACTTTCTCATATTCCATGCATTTCGCCTATGTGTGAAGAACTGTAATTCTTTATCTGTGTGTGTTTGTGTGTGTGTGTGTGTGTGTGTGTGTGTGTGTGTGTGTGTGTGTGTGTGTGTGTGTGTAGTGTCTAATGTCAGTCACTTACTGGATATTGTGAGTCACACTGGGAAGACTGGGGTTGTCATCAGCTGCTACTGATCTGGTCTGGGAAAGCGGAATAGTGCAGATGATCTCATCACCACAGAGGGCACACACACACACACACTCACACACACACACACACACACACACACATTTGATTACAGTTTCTCACACACACAGGCAAAATGCAATGGATATGGGAATATGGTCAAATTAGAAGGAAAAATATCATATTTTCAGAATATTGTGACCAGTGTTGCACTGAGCCTTCATGTGTACACGTGTGTGTGTGTGTGTGTGTGTGTGTGTCTTTTGCATGGTTGAGAGATAGCATTCAGCAACAGCTCTCCACAGAGATTATAGAGACCCAGAAAGAAAGTAAAGAAGTGAAAATAATGGTGATAAAGGTATTCAATGATAAGAGGGCAGTCTAATATACAGGACATGAAAAGCTTTATGTATTTTTTCTTTCTAGTCCACTGAGGGCTTCTGTTAATCTGGACCTCTTAAGCAACCTGGCACATGCTAATAAATAATTAATTTATCTGAAGACACAGACTAGAACTACACTGATTAATAATAATAATTGTGCAGCAAGTACTCTAATTGAATTGTTTTCTTTTCTGTATTTCAATAACCTTCTCTAAAGAATGTGCTGATGTGTTCTTTCACTTTTTCAATAATGAGCCACTTTTAAAACCTCTGAGCCAGTGGGCCTCATAATGAACAAGTACCACTACTCTGCAGTCAAGATCCTGGAGGCTGATCAACACTCTGAAAATCAATAGTACTTCTGAATAGCTCCAATTAGCTTGTTAAAGACCCACAGCGAGCAGTGGCCAGGAAAGAGAAAAGAGCCATTGGAGCATAATTGGGCACCATTATTAACGAGGAACCTCAGGGTAGAAATTCTTTGCCCATTCAGGTCAATTGGAGTCAGCCCTTTTTAGCCCCATGCAAAGTAAAGCTTTTCTGTCCCTAACCTCACACACAAGGTGAAACTCTTGAGATAATTATACATCTCTTCAGGAGATAAATGAACCCATAAGTTGATTATACAGTGGGGGAAATAAGTATTGAATGCCTCAACATTTTTTTCAGTAAATATATTTCCAATGAGGCTATTCACATGAAATTTTCACCAGACATTGGTATTAACTCAAAAAATCCGGAAATATAAATAATTCACAACATTGAGGTCCATAAATAAAGTTATGGTTAATAAAGTGGAATGACACAGGAAAAAAAGTATTGAACATGCTAAGAAAAAACAGTTCTCCAAGGCAAGGTAAGGCAAGTAACCAGCTGAAATCTGTAAGTAATTATACCTCCCATCTGTTCAAATTAATATCAGCTGGGTTAGTAAATTGATGGTCTATAAAAAGGCTTTTTTTTAACAAAGGTGTGACATAAGAAACATCTCATGATGGGTAAAAGCAAAGAGCTCTCCCAAGACCTTTTGCGACCTTAGTGTTGCAAAACAAATTGATGGGATTGGATACAGACATATTTCAAAACTTCTGAATCTTCCAGTAAGCACCATTTTGGCCATTATCCGCAAGTAGAAGCAACATCACTCCGTCATCAACCGGCCACACACAGGAGCTCCTCACAAGATTTCTGACCAGGCAGTCAGAAGCTTAGTCAGAAGAGTAGCCCAAGAGCCAAGGACCACTTGGAAAGGGCTCCAGAAACATTTGGAGGCAGCAGATGCCATCATTGCAGATCAAACAATAGGCAATGCAGTTCACTGCTCACACTCACCCCGCAAGACTCTGTTACTAAAGAAAAGGCATGTCAAAGCTCATTTAAAGTTTGCTACAACTCATCTGGACAAGCCTATGTAATACTGGGAGAGGGTACTCTGACAAGAGCAAAATGTAACTTTTTGGCTGTCATACTACACTCCCATGTTTGCAGAAGAAATGGCGCTGCATATCACCCTAAAAACACTATACCAACAGTAAAATTTGGAGGTGGAAGCATCATGGTGTGGGGCTGTTTTTCATCGCACGGTACTGGCAGACTTCAAATAATTAAAAAAATGATGAATGGAGCCCTTTACTGGGAGATTCTTGAGAATAATCTGCTGCCATCTTCCAGGATGATAAAGATAAGACATGAGTGGACCTTCCAGGAGGACACTGATCAAAAGCACACAGCAAAGGAAACTCTCAACTGGTTTCAGAGAAAAAAAAAATCAAGGTGTTAGTATGGCCCAGTCAATCACCTGACGAATCCAACTGAACAAGATTTAAAGACAATATGTTTAGAAGAATGTGCCAAAATCACACCTGAAAACTGTGATCGATTAATTTCTTCTTACAGGAAGCGTCATGAAGCTGTCATTACAAACAAAGGCTTCTCCACTAAGTATTAAATACCTGTGTCATTTCTCTTTTATACACATATCTACTTGTAGTTGCGTTTAGTATAACAGTATGGGGAGTGCCCCTCGCACGTGACTGGCATCTGAAGGTTGTGTAAAATCATGCCTATTTATAGGCCTGCCATGATCAGGTGACATGGCAATTAAGTCTGTCGCATTAAATAAAAAGGCCGTCAGCCTTATTATCTTCAGCGAGACTGCATGTCGGTTGTTTTTGGAAGAAACAAATCTATCTATGTCTAAGCTATCTTTTCTCAAAATCTCTGGACTTTTCTATCCCTTTAAAAAAAAAGGAATGAGCGAGAGAGAAAAATATGAGTGAGAGAATTCAGGAAGTGTGTTACAGCTTGCTCCCGTTTCATCACAGGGAATAGTGCACACTTTCTGGGTGAATAGTCTAGGGTTTGAGCATGTGATGGCAGCCTCAAGAGGCCGCGCATTGTAATGCCTACATTAGGCAGCTCCGCTCACGACTTGCGCTCTTCTCGGAACCCGAAGCAAGTTGGGTTTCAGAGCCTCGTGAATCTGGGCCAGCCGCTGCCGGGGCAGCTAGCCGTCTCAGGTCAGGGGGACCTCTTATGGATCCGGAAGAGGAGCCAGAGATGAGTGCTGCTATATCGCTTGCTCTGTTTTCCGAGTCCGCTCTCCGCTGGATTTTGGAGCTCGCATCATGACTCCTTCTTTTGCTATGGAAAGCCAAAAGGGAAAAAAAAACACACAAAAATAGTATTAATAATTTCTCTTTGACTCCGAGGAGCCAGAAGGATGTGCTAAAAACTGAGAGCAGCATTTGAAGAGCTGCTTGAAGTGATTACTAAGGCTGGATGAGCATTTTTCTCCCCAGTGAAAGTAAATCCCTCACACTGCCAAAAACTCCCCTTTCTTCCAGAAGTGCATGACAAAATATCAGGCTTCTGGGGAAAACCATGCATAGGCCATATTTATAACGCCACGATGTTGGATTATTTGGTCATTGTGGGGAATGAACAGCATGGCTATTTAGCTCTGCTGAAGGTGGAGGAGGCGCTTGCGAACTACCTCTCTCCATTGACGGCAGGTAATTTTGGGGGGCCAGCTTTGCCATCCAAGCCACTGTGTAGTGGCTAGGCCTGATCTGAGAATGGTCATAAAGGCCAAGCAGACAAAGAAGAGCGGTCCTGAGGGGCCGTGGAGGGACATATCAGGGGACATGTGGTTGTTAGGGCAGTTATCCCCCAGTGCTACTGTAGGGCTTCCTCTAGCCAAGGCTGTCCCAAGTTTTTAGTGTTCTCTCGTCAGCGAACTGTCACAGGGCAACGGAAATCTGATGCTTTCCCTCCAATAGAATGTGGAATAGTTAACGTCACTAAAAGACCGTCTGGCAGCGTGGAAACTACTGCAAAATGTGTCTCCATGGGTTCTGTCTACCATAGAAAAGGGTTACCGGGTCCAATTTAGAGCTCGACCCCCCCAGTTCAGGGGTGTGCTCACCACAGTAGTCAGCACAGACCAGAGCCCGACGTTAGCGCAGGAAGTAAGATCCGTCTTGGACAAAAAGGCCATAGAACACGTACCCAGTTCCCTGAGGGAGGGAGGTTTTTACAGCCGTTATTTCCTGGTTCGCATGAAATAGAGAAGTATGTGGCCAATTTTAGATCTGCGTCATCTGAACTGTACTCTTCGGACATACAGGTTCAATATGCTGATGCCAAAACTTACCGTTCCACAGATTCAGTTTCAGGACTGGTTTGTGACGATAGATCTAATAGGTGCATATTTCCACATAGCCAAGATCGGGTTCTTCCCTTTGGGGTAGCTTTATCCCCTCGCACCTTTACAAAGTGCATGGATGTCATTCTGGCTCCATTGTGACTCTAGGGCATCAGTGTACTAAACTACCTGGATGACTGGTTAATTCTTGCACGATCCAGGGAACTGGTGGTTCAACATCGAGATGTTGTTCTCAGCCACATGAAGAGCATGGGGCTCAGGTTGAACCTCAGAAAAGTATGCTTTCTCCAGTGCAGTGGACAACTTTTCTAGGCGTCATAAGGATTCTACTATGATGAGGGTGTTTCTATCCCCAACATGCGTAGGATCAATCCTATCAACATTGAGCAAGATAAAGCTGCATCTTGGCATCTTCTCCAGTCTCTATGGGATACTATTGGAGCTTATGGCAGCAGCAGCCAATGTCAATTTAGAGGTCACCATGTGTCTACAGACAACGCAGTGGTGGTCTCATATATTGACCACTAGGAAGGATTATGTCCGCACCCTCTGTTCAGGCAGGCACAACTAATTCTTCTCTGGGCAGAGGGAAATTGTTGACAATGAGTGCAGCGTACATTCTGGGCAACTGGAATCTAGGGGCAGACATCCTGTTGAGGCAGGGGCTGAGGCCCAGGGATTGGTGGCTCCATCCACAAGTGATGGAGTCCACATGGCAGAGGTTTGGCCAAGTGGGACTGCATGTGTTCGCCTCCGCAGAGACAACACACTGCCTGATGTGGTACGCCCTCAGTACTCCCGCACAATTAGAGCTGGACGCCATGGTGCACATGTGGCCGAGGTCTGTATGCTTTTACCCCAGTCACTCTGCTCCCACAAGTTCTAGAGAGAATTCACCAAGACAATCTACGTCTGCTGCTAGTAGCACCTTATTGGCCAGCTCGAATATGGTTCTCAGAGATAATATCCCTGCTAGATGGCACTCCTTGGGAGATTCCCATCCACAGGGATCTACTGTCTCAAGCCGGAGAGCTGATTTATCACCCTCGGCCGGAACTATGGAAACTGTGGGTCTGGCCCCTGAGGGGCACCATTTCATAGATTCTGGTCTCAAAACTGAGGTTGTAGAGACCAGGTTGAATCCTAGAGCACCATCCATGAGGAAATTGTATGCACTCAAGTGGCGGCTGTTTTTCTTGTGGTGTGAGGAATGTCAGTTAGACCCAGTGAATTGCGCAATAGCTACAGTGCTGGAGTTCTTACAAGGACGTTTCTCAGCGAGGTGGTCTCCTTCTACAATCGGGGTTTACGTGGCCGCCATATTGGCCAGCCACGCCCCTGTTCATGGAGCCTCTGTGGGGCAACATCGTCTAACTTTGAGGTTTATGCATGGTGTCAGGCGGCTGAGGCCTACAGGCCACGCATACCTTCCTGGGACCCTTCTGTAGTCCTGGAAGGTCTGTCAGGTGCCCCATTTTATCCCTTAGAGTCAGCCTCTGAGAAGCTTCTGACTCTAAAGGTAGCTCTTCTGCTGGCCCTGACATCTCTCAAGCGAGTAGGAGATCTACAAGCTCTCTCTGTTGCCCCTTCTTGCCTTGACTTTGCCCCTGGATTAGCCTTGGCCGGATTATATTCCTAAGGTGCCTACATCGGCTGCCCACCCTGTGGTGTTGCAGGCTTTCTGCCCTCCTCAATTCCTCACACTGGAACAAGAGTGTATGCACCTGCTGTGTCCAGTAAGGGCTCTCAGTACTTACATCCACCATTCCGGCCAGTAGCGTAAGCCGGAGCAGCTGCTGGTCTGCTTTGGCGGTGACAGTAGAGGTGATACTGGGTCAAAGCAGCGCATCTCTAATTGGATAGTGGAAGCAATCTCTATGGCTTATGATGCGCGTGGTCTCGCTACGCCTCTGGGCATAAGGGCTCATTCCATTAGGGGGTCGCCTCCTTGAAGGCTTTGTCCAAAAGGGGTGTCCTTACAGGATGTGTGTGCTGCTGCAGGGTGGTCTACGCCACACACATTCATTCGTTATTACAGCCTGGATATTCATTCTGCCCCGGGCTCGAGTGTCTTGCAGTGACCCTCTGGCTTGGGTCTTTTTGAACAGGCCGTACCCTCAGTATGACGGAGTGGGTATTCTTGTTCCCATAGTGTTATGCTAATTGCAACGTCGAGTTCCCTTTGAAAGGGAACATCTGGATTACGCATGTAACCCTGTTCCCTGAGAAGGGAAGGAGACGTTTGCATAGCTTTGTCATACCGGGGTAGGCCTGTGAATTGCGTCTTCGCTTCAGATAATAGAGGCTGACGGCACGGTTCACAGGTGCCATATATATATATATATCATGTGATGCACTTAATTGCCATGTCTCCTGATCATGGCAGCCCTATAAATAAGTATGATTTTACAGAAGCTTCAGATGCCGGCTGCGCGTGTGGAACAATTCTTTGTCCACTATACAGTACAGATATAACACGAGTTAGGAATTTTTCAGCAAAGATATACTCACGCTAGTTCAGCCGAGTCTTCATTCAGGTTCAAAAAATATCACACAGAATCAGTGAGTGAGGAAAAGCAAAGGTCAAATTTTATTCAGCCCAAATACATGAGATCCAAACCGTTTGAGATATCCCAAAGAGTGATCTGACTAGCCTGGAGCGGGGCTCCCCTTTTATACAATTGTCCCATGAGCCTCCGCCCCTTGTTCTATTTCCAAATACCAATATGTCTAGCTATTTTTGCCTCCCGTTCCCCTTATGTCCGTATTTGTACAGGTTCTAACGACCCTTATGTTTCATCAGTGTCCCATCTCAGCAACCCTTACTATCGTATTTTATCTATTTCCCTAACCCCTTAGGTTCCTGTTTTAGCCTTTTCTCAATCCCCTTAGATTCGACCCAGCCCAGTTTGGGTTTTTTAAAACCGTACTTCCTGTTTTGTTCATCACTTGGCTTCTGGTCGTAGGACAAAGAGGATCTCTGTTACTTTATCTTTGGATATTTTTCCACTAATTTGAACATGGGTGAGTGTTTTAGATTATTTACTTTTGTCTGTGACTGTTCATGATTTACTTATTCTTTTTCCCGGTGTTGTATTCATATGTCTTTCTCCCTTACCTTGTGTGTGTGTGTGTGTGTGTGTGTGTGTGTGTGTCCATAGACCTATAGATAGCTCCCTACTTTGCCTCATTCCCTTCCTTTTTTTTGGTGGCCCATTTGCTACGTAGTGCTGCCTGTTATTTTGGCTACTAGTGACCAGGTGCACATGGTGAATGCCCTCCTTTACATGCCTCACAACACGGGACTCGGTTTCCTATTCGCTGCCCTAGAGGGACTGGAGGGCTTTGATCTCAACACTAGATACCAGCTGTCTCACCTATTTGCAGACCTCGCTCTTTTAGTTGACATCCTACACACTCCGTCTACAACGTCTACCTTTCCTCCCCCTCTGAGATATCGGCTGAGCCCAGCTGCTACCCTTGTTGATGCCTCCACTCAGACGGGTCCTGTCGCCAACACGCCTTCTCTATATTCTGCTGATGATTATGAGGCAATAGATTCCCCCAGTACAGACTATTCTGATGACCCGTTAAGCCCAAATCCCTCACCAGGGCATACCCCTTACCATCCATCTTTTTCTCCCCCCTATTCTCCTGCCAGTCCCTCTTACTCTCCTACTAGCCCCCCTTCATCCCAATAAATGCGGTAATATACTACTACCCTCTGTGTCCTGTGGTTATTTTCTTACTTTCTTTATGCAATATACTAAATTATTTACAACACGCGGAAGGGCACTCCCATAGTGTTATGCTAAACGCAACATCTTGTTCCATTCTCAGGGAACAGGGTTACCCTGACATTATTATTGAATTACTGGGCCTTCCTGTCAGCTCGAACCAGTCTGGCATTCTTCTGTCGTATCTCTCAAATAGACATTTCCACCCACAGAACTGCCACTCACTGGATATTTTTTATTTGTTTTATTTAGTTTTTCTTGCCATTCTGTGTAAACTCTGACTGTGCTGCTGATCCTGAGATCAGCAGTTTCTGAAATACTCTAATAATAATAATAATAATAATAATAATAATAATAATAATAATAATAATAGCAATAATAAATTTTATTTATAGGCACCTTTGAAGGCTCTCATGGACACCTTACAAACATAATCAAGTTTACTGTCATGATTCCCCCTTGAAGCAGCGTGCTCTAAGCGCGAATGCGCGAGCACCTGCTTTTCCGTTGTTGACCGTAATGACGTCTGGACACGTGTGTTTTGTTTCTGTTTCTGTCATGTCTCCTCCCTTTTCTGTCATTGGCTGGGATTTCACGTGGGTCTGTATTGCTCTCAGCTGCTAGCGGTTTAGACGCTGATCATGTCCGCATATATACCGCGCGCCTCCCAGCACACAACGCGGAAGATTAATGTCATAGAGTTAGTTTAGTTCGTATCGTAGTCTCGGTAAATGGTTAGAATTAGTTTAGTTCGTGTCACAGTCACAGTCACGTTCCATGTTTAAAGTTAGTTCGCGCTGAATGATTGATTATGGATGTTTGTTTATTGAATGTACATGTTTGCACGGAACAAAAAGGAGTGGCTCTTAATTTCATTGTACGTATGTATAGTGACAATAAAAGGCATTCATTCATTCATTCATTCATTATCCACTTCCAGTTCCTCGTCATAGTTCGTTTCTCGTTTTGTTTATCGACCCTGTTTTCCGTGACCACGACCTAGATTCCAGCCTTGCCCCGTGTATGCCTGTTTGCCAATCGCCTGACCTCTTGCATGTTTGTGGATCACGTTTTGGATCACGTTTTGGATTTGTCTGCCTGTCTCTCTTTCAAATAAACCACTGTTCATCCTGCACTTGCATCCATCCTATCTCTGCTCCGTCACGATTTGTGACAGAATCTTCCACCTAAACATGAATGCAGCAGGAGAATGGAGGAGACGCAGCACCGGAAGTCGACGCCAACCGTCCCCGCTATGGACTTTTCCCACAATGGACATTTATGGAGCTTCCTGATCCATTTGACGGATTTTTCGGTGCCCCAGAATATTTCCTGGTAGACTGTCAATTCTATTTCTCCAGCCTGTCAGACCCTAAGCCAGAGGAGAAGCACTGGCTCCGATTCATGTGGTCCCGGTTCTTTGGATCGGCCCGTCAATGGGTGCAGCTCAAACTGGATAAGCACTGTAGGAACCTGGACAGTGTAGAACAGTTTGTGGGGGAATTCATGGTGCGATTTGGGAGTCCGGAGGCGAAGGACGAGCTAGAACAACTTCTCAGGGTGGTAAGTCTGGCAGGCGAACCTGCCCTGCCGTTTACCCACTACTACAGGCAAATTCATGCAGAGCTCAACTCTGAAATCCAAGTCAAGCCTCTAGTCCCTGAAATCCAAGTCAAGCCTCCAGTCCCTGAAATCCAAGTCAAGTCTCAAGTCCTCGAAATCCAAGTCAAGCCTCCAGTCCCCGAAATCCCAGTCAAGCCTCCAGTCCCCGAAATCCAAGTCAAGTCTCAAGTCCCCGAAATCCCAGTCAAGCCTCCAGTCCCTGAAATCCAAGTCAAGTCTCAAGTCCCTAAGGTCCAAGTCCCAGTCAAGTCTCAAGTCCCTAAGGTCCAAGTCCAAGTCAAGCCTCCAGTCTCTGCGGTCCAAGTCAAGCCTCCAGTCAGTGAGGTCCAAGTCCAAGTCAAGCCTCCAGGCTCTGAAGTCCAAGTCAAGCCTCCAGGCTCTGAAGTCCGAGCCAAGTCTCCCGTCTCTGACGTCCGAGCCAAGTCTCCAGTCCCTGACGTCCGAGCCAAGTCTCCAGTCCCTGACGTCCGAGCCAAGTCTCCAGTCCCTGACGTCCGAGCCAAGTCTCCAGTCCCTGACGTCCGAGCCAAGTCTCACGTCCATGAGGTCCGAGCCAAGTCTCACGTCCCTGAGGTCCAAGTCAAGTCTCATGTCCCTGAGCTCACGTCCAAGCCTGCTGACCCAGTTGACCAAGCTCTGCTAATATCTAAGCCTAATGACCAAATTCTGGTCACGCCCCAGTCTGCCGACACGCCCAGCCAAGTTCCACTCACGCCACAATCTGCTGACACGCACAGCCAAGTTCTGCTCACGCCACAGTCTGCTGACACGCACAGCCAAGTTCTGCTCATGCCCGAGTCTACTGACACGGCCACCCAAGCTCCGCCCATACCCAAGCTCCACCCATGCCCAAGGTTCACCTGGTGACCTCAGAGCCTCAGCCCCCCTGGTCAGCTGTGGTCGTCGCTCAGCCTCCCTGGTCAGCTGTGGTCGTTGCTCAGCCCCCCTGGTCAGCTGAGGTCGTCGCTCAGCCTCCCTGTTTAGCTGAGGTCATCGCTCAGCCTCCCTGTTCAGCTGAGGTCGTCGCTCAGCCTTCCTGCTCCATGGCAAACATCGTTCCCCCCTTCTGCTTTGGAGAGACCCACGCTCCTCTCCCTGGCCGCACGGAGACCCACGCTCCTCTCCCTGGCCTTACAGGGGACGTCGCTCCGCTTTCATGCTCCGACGAGGACGTCGCCCTGCTTCCCTGCTCTGCTGAGTACAGTGCTCTGTTTCCCTGCTCCGCCGAGGACGTCGATCTGCCTTCATGCTCCGCCGAGGTCGTGGCTCAGCCTGCCTGCCCAGCCGAGGTCGTCGCTCAGCCTGCCTGCACAGCCAAGGTCGTCGCTCAGCCTGCCTGTTCAGCCGAGGTCGTCGCTCAGCCTCCCTGTTCAGCCGAGGTCGTCTCTCTGCCACCCTGCTTCACTGAGGACATCACTCTGCCTCCATGTTCCCCTAAAGACGTCGCTCCTTTTCTTTGCTTCTCTCAGTATGTCGCTCCCCCTTCCTGCTCTGCTGAGTACAGCGCTCTGTTTCCCTGTTTCCCTGCTCCGCCGAAGACGTCGCTTAGCCTCCCTGTTGAGCTGAGGTCGTCGCTCAGCCTCCCTGTTCAGCTGAGGACGCCGCTCAGCCTCCCTGTTCTGCCAGGGTCGTCGCTCCACTTCCCTACGCTGCCAAGAACACCGTGCAGTTTCCTGGCTCTGCTTGGGACATTCAGCCCAGGGGGCCGGGGCCACCAATGAAATGGGATGACTCATGGCACTCCGGGAGGAGTGCCTTGGGGGGAGGTTCTGTCATGATTCCCCCTTGAAGCAGCGTGCTCTAAGCGCCTGCTTTTCCGTTGTTGACCGTAATGACATCTGGACACATGTGTTTTGTTTATGTTTCTGTCATGTCTCCTCCCTGTTCTGTCATTGGCTGGGATTTCACGTGGGTATGTATTGCTCTCAGCTGCTAGCGGTTTAGACGCTGATCATATCATATGATCATATATACCGCGCGCCTCCCAGCACACAACGCGGAAGATTAATGTCATAGAGTTTAGTTCGTATCGTAGTCTCGGTCCATGTTTAGAATTAGTATAGTTCGTATCATAGTCATAGTCACAGTCACGTTCCATGTTTAAAGTTAGTTTGCGCTGGATTATCCGCTTCCAGTTCCTCGTCATAGTTCGTTTCTTGTTTTGTTTATCGACCCTGTTTTCCGTGACCACGACCTAGATTCCAGCCTTGCCCCGTGTATGCCTGTTTGCCAATCGCCTGACCTCTTGCATGTTTGTGGATTACGTTTTGGATCACGTTTTGGATTTGTCTGCCTGTCTCTCTTTCAAATAAGCAACTGCACTTGCATCCTTCCTATCTCTGCTCCGTTACGATTCGTGACATTTACAATAAAGGAGAACATAAAAGATCAATAAAAATCCAAATTCACAAACAAAATTAGCATTATCACTGGAATAAATACATTCATAAATAAGAGTTATTTGTAATAAGCTAATATTAATGTTTGGGTTTTAAGGATGGACCTAAAAGTGGAAAGATGATCCCAATTACAGATATCTGGCGGTAAAGGATCTGGACCCCATAGAAGTCAAGCAAACCAATGGGGTTATGACTCGAGAGTGGTACAGTGGAGGAAATAAGTATTGAACGTGTCAACATTTTTTTCAGTAAATATATTTATAAGCAAGCTATTCACATGAAATTTTCACCAGACTTTGATATTAACTCAAGAAATCCATAAATATAAATCAAACATTAAAGTCCATAAATGGTTAATAAAAAAATGATTAAAAAATTATTTAATACTTAGTGGAGGAGCCTTTGTTTGTAATGCCAGCTTCAAAACGTGTAGGTTAGCTTAGGTAGGGCGCTCTAGAGCCAAAGAGCCAAAGATTGTTTTCTTTGTTTTTGGGGATATAAGTCAGGTAAGAATTGCAGGTCATGGGAGATAGCGATTGTTTTGTTTTACTAAATTCTTTGATTTAGCACAGCTCATTGTCCCTCTCTCCCTACGTTCTGCACCTGTTACATGTAAATACTGGTTGTATGTTGCTCCCTGGTGTGTTGTAAATATTGTTAGTTTGTTTTTTATGATTGCTGTAAATATTTGTCACATTCACCTTTAATACCGAGCCAAAAACTCATCCATAAACCTCTCATTCTTCATTTCCACACAACATACCTCAGTAGTGGTGATTTCATTTTTCCCACCAGCTTAAATATATTTGCTTTATTTTTACTTTATTAAAAAATGTGTCCCTTATGCCCCTGGGCATAAAAAGGGGGACGTAACAAATGGTATCAAAAGAGGGAGAGAGGAACAGGATCTGAGAATGTGGAAAGGAGAATATATATGAAGAAGATCGAGAAAATAGGAAGGTGCTTGTAATAGGAATAGGAATCTTGTAATCAATACGAAATTTAACAGGGAGCCAATGAAGTTGTTGGAGAATAGGAATTATATGGACAGAGTTATGGGGTTTGTGAAATAATCCATGCAGCTGAATTCTGGACCAGTTGTAATTTATGCTGAAGTTTTTGTGGTAAATAGAAGGGAATTACAATAATCCAAGTGGGATGTGACCAGCACATGTAGGAGAATGGCAATCCTGTGAGTTGAGAGGGATGGGTGAAGACGATTTACAGTATCTCACAAAAGTGAGTACACCCCTCACATTTTTGTAAATATTTGATTATATCTCTTCATGTGACAACACTGAAGAAATGACACTTTGCTACAATGTAAAGTAGCGAGTGTACAGCTTGTGTAACAGTGTACATTTGCTGTCCCCTCAAAATAACTCAACACACAGCCATTAATGTCTAAACCACTGGCAACAAAAATGAGTACACCCCTAAGTGAAATGTCCAAATTGGGCCCAAAGTGTCAATATTTTGTGTGGCCACCATTATTGTCCAGCACTGCCTTAACCCTCTTGGGCATGGAGTTCACCAGAGCTTCACAGGTTGCCACTGGAGTCCTCTTCCACTCCTCCATGACATCACGGAGCTGGTGGATGTTAGAGACCTTGTGCTCCTCCACCTTCCGTTTGAGGATGCCCCACAGATGCTCAATAGGGTTTAGTCCATCACCTTCACCCTAAGCTACTTTAGCAAGGCAGTGGTCGTCTTGGAGGTGTGTTTGGGGTCGTTATCATGCTGGAATACTGCCCTGCGGCCCAGTCTCCGAAGGGAGGGGATCATGCTCTGCTTCAGTATGTCACAGAACATGTTGGCATTCATGGTTCCCTCAATGAACTGTAGCTCCCCAGTACCGGCAGCACTCATGCAGCCCCAGACCATGACACTCCCACCACCATGCTTGACTGTAGGCAAGACCCACTTGTCTTTGTACTCCTCACCTGGTTGCTGCCACACATGCTTGACACCATCTGAACCAAATAAGTTTATCTTGGTCTCATCAGACCACAGGACATGGTTCCAGTAATCCATGTCCTTAGTCTGCTTGTCTTCAGTAATCTGTTTGCGGACTTTCTTGTGCATCATCTTTAGAAGAGGTTTCCTTCTGGGACGACAGCCATGCAGACCAATTTGATGCAGTGTGTGGTGTATGGTCTGAGCACTGACAGGCTGACCCCCCACCCCTTCAACCTCTGCAGCAATGCTGACAGCACTCATACATCTATTTCCCAAATGACAACCTCTGGATATGACGCTGAGCACATGTACTCAACTTCTTTGGTCGACCATGGCGAGGCCTGTTCTGAGTGGAACCTGTCCTGTTAAACCGCTGTATGGTCTTGGCCACTGTGCTGCAGCTCAGTGTCAGGGTCTTGGCAATCTTCTTATAGCCTAGGCCATCTTTACGTAGAGAAACAATTCTTTTTTTCAGATCCTCAGAGAGTTCTTTGCCATGAGGTGCCATGTTGAACTTCCAGTGACCAGTATGAGGGAGTGTGAGAGTGATGACACCAAATTTAACACACCTGCTCCACATTCACACCTGAGACCTTGTAACACTAAGAAGTCACATGAAACCGGGGAGGGAAAATGGCTTATTGGACCCAATTTGGACATTTTCACTTAGGGGTGTACTCACTTTTGTTGCCAGCGGTTTAGACATTAATGGCTGTGTGTTGAGTTATTTTGAGGGGACAGCAAATGTACACTGTTACACAAGCTGTACACTCACTACTTTACATTGTAGCAAAGTGTCATTTCTTCAATGTTGTCACATGAAAAGATATAATCAAATATTTACTTAAATGTGAGGGGTGTACTCACTTTTGTGAGATACTGTATGTTGCACAAGTGTAAATAAGCAGACCGGGTGATATTATTGTATGTGCTTCAAAAGAAAGCGTGCTATGCAGAATGACACCCAGACTATTAACTTTCAAACAGGGAAGGACAGTGGAATTATAAATTGTCAGAGCAACATTTTTTGATTTGGCAGCATTAGAACCTCAGTTTTATTGCTATTGAGTTTGAGAAAGTTACAAGAAAACGATGATTTTATTTCACGTAAACAGTTATGAAGGGAAGATGGTGGGAGAGAAGTATTTGGCTTGGTGGACAGATAGAGCTGGGTTTCAGTGAAAGTAGATTCCAAATTTCGTAAAAATATAGCCACGAGGTAGAAGATAGATTATAAATTATAAAGGGCCCAAGACAGATCCCTGTGGAACACCAGTACTGGAGTGGAGCATCTTTAAAAGTGCTTTATGTGCAGATAGAGAAATGCAAAGTTTTTCAGTGCCTAACTAACTCGTCTCCGGTTGCCCCATCTATGTTAGGTATGTATGCTAGCAGCCTTCCCAAATAACAATGACATATAATCATTCCATAATCGAGGTTTCTCGCAGCATCGAAACAATGTTCTTCTTCGACACTGATCGAACATCTTTTTGCTCATTAACATTGAAACAACGTTGTTCACATCATTTAAAATAAATGTAAGACCTAATACCTGCGTGAAGTTGGCCCCCCCACTCAACGCAAAACGTCGGCAAAATAGTCTCAATCGTTTGTGCTCTGTTTGTGCTGGTTTGTGCTGTAAAATTTTTTGTTTGTGCTGCTTCGGTTCTGGAGATATTAAAAGAATATTTATAGGCCATTCTGGTTTCACTCAGCCCTCCCACTCGCTCCAAATTCACTCCAAATAGTCTCAATTGTTTCTGCTTCGTTTGTGCTGGTTTGTGCGAATAAAATTTTGCTTGTACTGCTTCCATTTTTGAAATATTAGACACTGAATTATGGTGCGGTGACGTCACCAGCCCCCCACATGCTCCAAGTTCACTCTAAATAGGCTTGGTTGTTTATGCTTCGTTTGTGCTGGTTTGTGCCGATAAATGCTTAATTTGTGCTGCTTCTGATTTGGAGATATTAAAAAAATATTTATAGGGAATTCTGCGGTCACTTAGCCCTCACCACATGCTCCAAATTCACCCCAAATAGACTCAATCGTTCATGCTTCGTTTGTGCCGGTTTGTGCAGATAAAAGTTTCCTTTGTGCTGCTTCCATTTTTAAAATATTAGACATTAAGTTCTATGAGATTACGTCACCAGCCCCCCACATACTCCAAATTCACCCTACATAGTCTCAATCGTTCGTTCCTTGTTTGTGCCGGTTTGTGCCAACAGTCTTTTTTTTTTTTTTTTTTAACAATACAGCTGAAGTAACAAGGTAAAATCCAAAGGACAAAACAAATCACATTAAACAGTCGCATTCACTTAATTGTGACCTATACACTATGCGTTTTCAACTTTTAAGGGACACAGCAGATCACAGGATGTATGAATGTAACACGAACTCCAAGGTAAGTGTTTTTACTTGTTACTGTATATCTTGTTATGAGAATAGCAGTCGTAATATTAACATTGTCATAAATAAATACACGCACCATAATCTGTTTTCTGTAGCTCTGTGTTTATACATACATAGGCCGTGTGTGTGTGTGTATATATATACACATATATACACACGTATATATACACACACATGTATGTATTTGTGTGTGTGTGTACATATATTTTTTATGTATATATGTATATATATGTGTGTGTGTGTGTGTGTGTGTGTGTGTGTATGTGGAAACTTGACTTAAACGACTCTATGAATTAAGAATTAAGCCAAAATGATTTTACTTGTGAAACTGAATTATTGTGTACTATCAAACATCCTTTGACGCAAATAACGGACCTTTAAAAACTTAAACTTAAAAGCACTCAATACTGACAAGCCACTGCCTGTCTTCAAACCAAGACTTGAGTGCAAACACCATCAGGCCCGACTTCCAGAAAAGCAGAGACGACTTCTCCAAGCAGGAGTAGGAAAACAAGGGTGTGTGGCCTAGAACAAAAATACTTGAATTTGTGTAAGTAAATTTAAACAATACAATCAGTCTTTTGTGTATAACACAACATGTGGGCATATTTTGTTTTTTTCTGACATTCCTGTCACTCAGGTCGTTGCACATCTCCCAGACACATGGAGACCCCCTGCAGTAGGCCACATAATGTCCAAGAGCATCCTGGGTTAAGCCTCCTCTGAAAGCAATGACTGCCATTAAAGTAAATCTCTCTCCTTGGAGGATCAGATTGGAGGGAAATTCACACAAAGAAAATTCTGTGGAGGTGCTTCCCAGGTCAATCCACTCACAACCTCTTTTGGAATTGGTGCCCCTGCACATATCCATTCTGTCAGCCAATGTGTTACTGCATTAACATCATGTGTCTCTGACAGCATTTGCACCACTGGGACACATGAACTCTCATGCCCTGCCAGAACACCCTGATATAAGAAGATATGGCCAGACATGCTATTTGCTCTCTGTAGTTTCCTCACCACTGAGCCAGTTGCATCAAAACTCACAGTGGGGTTAGTAGACTTCTTTGATAATGACTTGTACATAAACATATGTGTTTGACTCCTGTAGTGACAGAAAAACTTGTCCAGTCCAATGTCTTTAATGCTACCACTGTGAGGTGCACTATATTTTAACATCTGCAGTGACAAAATAGTAAAAAAAAAGTAATTTCTCTCTTGCTTTGCTTTGCTCAGGGCGGCCAAATTAGGAAGATGGCTTGGCTCAGGATCTCCAAAATCCATCAGCTTTGTTGCCTCTGATGCCCTCCATACATGGGGTTCCATTCTACCCTCACACAGTTCTTTGGCTATCTGCACAGGCAAGTTACCAGACATCGTACGCTTGGAACAGCCAGTGTGCAGGGAGTCATCAGTGTTTTTAATTAAACAATTGAGCACCATTGGGCTGTTCATTTCAGGCTCTCTGTCACATTTTATGTGAATGTGGCCATGATATTCCTTACAGTTGCCTCTGATTTCTATGAATTTCTCTGTGGCTGATGGATAGACCTTGGCTCTTTTAAAGACAAATGTGCAGGGGCTTTTCACTTCTTCCCAAATGTGATGATTTATCACGTGTCCAGATGCCAGGCTTCAAAATTGTTTATTCCTTTTTTGTGTTTTAGAGAACTTGTTTTTGTATTCAACTGTTTTGGGCATGAATTTAATACATTTCTGAAATGGAACTTGAAGATCAAAAGTCCAGCGATCTTTTGGTCTGGGGAAAAGGCCACTTCCATAAATAAACCCTAAAGCAGTCCAGATGTTGTGTCTGTTCAATTTAACAAAAGTATATAGAGCCTTTGCAGTGATCTTGTTTTCTAGCTGCTCACTAAGCTCTGTCCAGATGCTCTGATTAGGAGTAGCTATGTTGCCATTTTGGACTATGGCCTCTTTTGATGAACAGTGGACTGTGAAAATTGAATCCCTGTTGACTGCTGGTTTCTTGGGCATCTGGCATAAGCAAACCATAATTACCCACTGAAATAATCCTGACACAAAAAAATGTCACATACAGTGTAAACTTGTTTTCATGTATTACTGTATTTGCCAGAATACAGGGAAAATATAATATAGTAATAATATATACAGCTGTTATTAGCATTTCATAGATACATTAGCCATATTAGTATTAGCAATGAGTTTTCTGTTCAATAAACATTGACAATCTTAGCTCTCATGAATGTTGTACCGTTATGATTGAAGTTAACTAATAATATTGTGACTGACCGTGTTAAAAAATTGTACTTACACTGGCCAGAATTCTGTTTTAATAACTTTGTCGACTTTTCCTATAATAACAACACTAATTTCCACAAGAGCATCTTGAACAGAAGTGTCATTACACCTAGTGGTGGCAGTGAAGTGTAGCAGATGATTCTCCTTATAAATAAATGAAAAGTTCAATCAGGAGAGACCAGTGAATGAAGTAAAGAGAATTGTTTATTGAACAACTGATGATATTATTTGTCTTGAAAAAGTCTTCTGCAATTCGACTCTCAAAGGGTGCTCACACCGAGGAGATTTGCGCCTATAATTCATTGTATAATATTTTATAAATGGAAGCAGCACAAACGAAACTTTTATCTGCACAAACCGGCACAAACGAAGCACAAAAGATTGAGACTATTTGGGGTGAATTTGGAGCAGGGGGGGGGGGGGGGGGGGGGCGCTGAGTGACCACAGAATGACCTATAAATATTATTTTATCTCCAAATCTGAACCAGCACAGATTAAACTTATCGGCACAAACCAGCACAAACGAAGTAAAGTAAACGCAAGTAAACTTACCTTGGGTTGAAATGATGTTGATTTCATTTGGGTGAAAGGACATTACGCATTCAACGTATTTTCTACTTGCTTTTAAAATCCCAAATAAAGAAATAAATCAGTATGTGAACATTTAAACTATTCAATGCCCATCACTTTCAGTTACTTTACAAATGGCCTACATATAAATCTTTAGAATATTTTTTTCTCCAGTATACAAATCTTAAACACTGTTTAAGATTGCATTTACAAATAGATGTATAATAATAAACTTATTTTATAAAAAAATTAAGCAATACTGTTCTCAATTTGTTTCTTTTTTCATAAAAAACACAACACAAAGTACTGATAAGAATACCGTTAAAGTACCGGATCGAAAAGCAGTATCAGTAAGATAGTATTAATACCGTTAAAACCTTAACGATACCCATCCCTACCCAGAAATAAGAGATGAGTGAATAATTTCAGTTATAATGGTGAGCAGGGAGGGTAAACAAGCTTTAACCAGATATGTGTGGAGGGGATCAAGCTGAGAAGTAGATGATTTGGAATTACGAATACAATTGGATATTTCAATATCAGTCGGGAGCTCAAAACTCATAAAACTAGTTTGGGGAGATTCATGAAAGATGGGATAAAGTGAACTACAAGCTACATGTCACGGCGCGAGATGTAAGGGAGTAGAAAACGGAAGTAGGTGCAGGTAAGGACGTTTATTTAAGGAGGCAGGCAGATAAATCCAAGTCATGAAAAAGAGGCAATGGGTTCGGGCTGATTTATCACCCTTGGCTGGAACCTTTGAAACTGTGGGTCTGGGTCTTGACGGGCGCCAGCTCATAGATTCTGGTCTCAAAACTAAGGTTGTAGAGACCATGTTGAATGCTAGAACGCCATCCACGACAAAATTATATGCCCTCAAGTGTCAACTATTTTGTCTCGTGGTGTGAGGAATGTCAGCTAGACCCACCGAACTGCACAATAGCTACAGTCCTGGAGTTCTTGCAAGGATGTTTCTCAGTGGGGTTGGCTCCTCCTAAAATAAAGGTCTACATGGCCACCATTTCGGCCAGCAACGACCCTATTGATGTAGCCTCTATGGGGCAACATCCTTTAAATTTGAGATCCTTGGACCCGTGGTCCGAGAAGGTCTGTCAGGTGCCCCATTTGACCTCTTAGAGTCAGCCTCTGAGAAGCATCTGACTCTAAAAGTATCTCCTCTGCTGGCTCTGACATCTCTCAAGCGAGTAGGAGATCTACAAGCTCTCTGTTGCCCCTTCGTGCCTTGACTTTACCTCTGGATTTGCCAAAGCCTTCCTGTATCCTAGGCTGGATTATATTCCTAAAGTGCCTACATCTGCTGCCCAGCCAGTAGTGTTGCAGACTTTCTGACCTCCTCTCTTTCTTATACCGTAACAAGAGAAGTTGCAACTCCTGTGTCCAGTAAGGGCTCTCTGTTCTTACGTCCACCGCTCCGGCCAGTCGGTTTTGGTGGCGACAGTAGAGGTGATGCGGTGTTGATGCAGCGCGTCTCTAATTGGATATTGGAAGCAATTGCTATCGCTTATGAAGTGCATGGTCTCGCTATGCCTTTGGGCTTAAGGGCTCATTCCACTAGGGGGGCCGCCTCCTCGAAGGCTTTGTCCAAAGGAGTATTCTTACAGGATGTGTGCTGTGGCAGGGTGGTCAACGACTCACATATTCATTCGATTTTACAGCCTTTATATACATTCCGGCCCGGGTTCGAGTTTCTAGCAGTGACCCTTGGGCTCGGATCTTTTTGAACAGGCCATACACTCACGATGATGGAGTGGGCATTCTCATTCCCACAGCATTCACCTAATGCAACATGGAGTTCCCTTTGAAAGGGAACATCTAGGTTACGCATGTAACCATGTTCCCTGAGAAGGGAATGAGATGTTGCATAGCTTTGTGATACTGGGGCATGCCTGTGAATTGTGTCTTCGCTTCAGATAATAGAGGCTGATGGTGCAGTTCACAGGTGTCATTTATATATCACGCAATGCACTTAATTGCCATGTCACCTGATCATGGCAGGCCTATAAATAGGCTTATATTACACAAGCTTCCGATACCGGTCACGCGCTTCCCACAGCGTTCAGCTAACACAACATCTCGTTCCCTTCTCAGGGAACATGTTTACATGCGTAACCCAGATGTTTTCTCTCCCTCTTGTTGCTGTTTTTTGTGTGTGTGTGTGTCCATCCCTGGGCGTGGTGCTCCACCTTCTGTGCCTCATCAGACTTACCTGTTTCATATCTACTTGCCTCATCAACAGCGTATATAAACCCCAGTCCTTCAGCCAGTCATCGCCAGAAGCACAGGCTTCCGGTGCGGTACACTTCCGGCCCTACTCATGGGTCCGTTCTGTTATTATGAATGGGTGTCCTTGTTGTGTTTTCTTGTGCTCATTGCGTGTTTTATCTTCTAGTGTTCCAGGTCTACTACTCTGCCTGTCTTCACACTCTCGGCTCACTTCCTGCTACACCCAGTCCCACTCTCATGCCGCAGACCCGTGGGCCCTGGCCTGTACAACACTCAACAACCTTGAGAACATGCTCTGCACTGCTCTCCCTCCTCCAGGGCGCATCGGCTGAGCATCCGACCCTCACACTGTGGAGTTCAAATCCCGACCTTGACCACTCTATTAAACTCGCCTCTCTCACACAACCTCACTCTTAAGTTCTTTAATAAAACCTGTTTTCACCTTGGATCCTGGTGTCTGTGTTCTGCATTTGGGTACCCTTGTCTCTGTTTCCTTAAAAGTATAATTGGCAGCTAGAATAACTCTGTCTTTCACACAAAAATATTTAGCAGTCACAGTTGTTTATGACTGTTAAATAACAATAACAGTTTACATTTTACAGCTGAGCAGCTGATGGTTAAGGGCCTTGCTCAAGGGTTCAGCAGTGGCAACTTGGCAGGATTGGGATTTGAATTCACAACCTTCCGATCCGTAGCCCAACATCTTAACCACTGCCACTGAAAAACTTCAACAGAAATTTTAGGGCAAGATTATGCTGGGTTGTGGCTCAGTTTGGGGATTTCTGTTTATAGGCTTTTGTTGATATGGTTAAGACTGGGATTCCGGTATAGAAATTTGTTCTGGCCCAGAGCAGGGCCATGTATGGGCTTTTAATCGGGTGACATTTGGGCCAGTTATGGCCTATGTGTGCCCATTGTTTGTAAACCGAATCATCATTCTTTTCAGTATATGGGCCGAGGGAGAATTGGTTGTGTGGACTGGAGCTGGGCCAGAAATAAATTGCTATGTGGGTATGGGTATAATGGTCAGGTGTCCACATAATTTTGCCCATAGTGTATGTCTCCATTTGTTTGGTTAGTGCTGCTTGTAGTATTTCTGTACCCCAAGTTTAGGATTCAATCCATGTTTGCCATAGTATCACATGATTTTCAAACTATCTTGTCAGCTGAACTATTGTTCTTGGCTGGATGACCCATGGATTTATCCACAGGGCTTCATCAGCCTGTACCACTAGTGAGACCACAGGTGTCTGATCCCCTGCATTACAACTATAGCTTCTCCAAACTTGGCCCCAAGCTTAGAGAATGAGACACAACTTTTTGTAGTACATCAGTTTGTCTCTATGCAAGCTCGCAGTAGTTCCCAAAAACTCTGCACTTGGTTCCACTGTTTCATTGCTACTCACAGTACTTGCATGTAAAAATACTCTGATAGGGCAGATTTAACAATAATATAAATTTACAAATTATCAAAGCACTACAGCACCATACACAGTGTCTACAATTCACTTGCTCAAGTCCTTGACAAGATGAGAAAGGGGCGAGAGAGAGAGAGAGAAATATGGATAGAGGAAATGAAGAGAGAAAAAATAAAAGAGCCGAGAGAAAGAAAGTTGCAGAGACTCACAGGAGCTGTGATTTGTGCCAGCATTAAAACACAAACCAAAAGAAGTGCAATCCATGCAAACCACAGCGCAACACTGCCACCGTTCATCTCAGCACTCACATATTTCCCATTCTACTCAGCTGAAATAGACTGCATTAATACTTTAGCTTTTCCCATGGGTTATTTAAAATATTTAAGAAAGTGCAGAAAATACCATTTAAGAAGGGATGTTTGGGCCTTAAGTCTCTTTTTGTGTGTCAGAAAAAAGAAACATTGAACACTTAAGTCCCATGGGCTGTTATTAATGAATGAGAAGAGCATTAATGTCAGTCCTGAAAATACAGGGCACAGAAGAGAATTCTACAGGAATTAAGTACTTAATATCTATTGTTTGTGTTTGGTAGAGAAAATTGTTGTTAGCTGTATGTAATTTTTCTGTTTTACATCTCATTGAATGCCATTTGGAACATACACTCATAGACCACTGGAGAGAGAGAGAGAGAGAGAGAGAGAGAGAGAGAGAGAGAGAGAGAGAGAGAAAGAGAGAGAGAGAGAGAGAATATAGTGCTATGAAAAAGTATTTGCCCAGTAAAAGTATTTACTCAGGTTGCTTTTGTTTTATCTTAGATTTCATTTTAATTTCTGAAACAATTTAGTATGAGATATATACAAAAACAGAAGAAATCAGGACAGGGGCAAATACTTTTTTGAAATCACTGTACTAGCTACTCAAAACTCCTAGCTCCAGTGCAAAATCAAAGCAACAACTCTCAAACATCAAACACATATTGGCCGACACATTTGTGCTAAGTAAAAAGTTAAAGAGCCGAAACACCATGATCAGCTATATTAAGACATTCTAGCAGAATAACCTAAACATACACTTACATTATGCCTATTGTAAGATGACACAACTTGAAGAATAATTACTAAACAACAATATCACTTTCTTTCTGATGCTGTTGCAGCCAAAAAATTAAGGTGAGGGGGAGTTTGGGTACATCCTGTTTAGTCCTGTTCACTAACTGTACTCCACGACCACACAACAGGTCAACCACACAACCACACAACATGTTATTGTGTCTTTAATGATAATGTACAATGAGTCACATGCACAAATTTGGCTAGGCTTGATGATTGGCTTGTTTCTACAAGCCCTGCATTGTCATAACCAACGTAGTTACCACAAATTGCACTATTTTTTTCTAATCCACTAGAAAGTTCAGGGTCAGAGCCTTACACTTACACAAAAATGTCCTTACAAAATGTCTTATGGAAATCTGCTTCTTTAAACATTTTTTAAATGGGAATAATCTGTGGTTTCAACCATTAATGTTTTTAATAAAAAGGTGGTTAAAATTTTTGCAAAGCAAAACAGTTTGATGGGAACCTTGATTAGAACATGCCAGACCAGGTCAGTAGTTGGTCAGATGAGTTATGCTTGTTCACTATGACAACAAGAAATCAGGCCAATGGAAAGTGCACACATGCATACAGGGTACTTTCCCATAATCCTGCAATTTAGAGGGCTGTCCAACTGTGACAGCCTGCAGTTAAAGATTGTGGTCTCTGCACTAAAGACATGGCAGCTCATGTTCTCTTTACTGAATTTATACTTCTTTGTAGCACAGGGGTTACTCAAGGTAGAAGTAGACAGATAAATCACTTGAATCATTTGAAGAATAATTTGTAAATATGAAAATCTTAGAAAGTTGCCCCAAGTAGAGGTGTAAGCCTAACACAATTCCACCATCTTTATCTCTATCTGTTTAGTGCTCCATATATTTGTACCTGTATTTTTATTCAGATTTAAACCATAAATGGGTGTGGTCTAAATTAACTGAACGTTTTTTTTTTGCTGCATCCTAAGGAAACTCAGTCCTGATGGGATCTAATCTCAACCTTCTATTCTTATCTGTATTCATATTCATTTAAAACACATTCTGTTCACAATCCAAATAATGTATTTGTATTTAGTTACAGCACAAACCATCTCACATGGAAGGTTACAAATGTCTTCAATACAAAACTGAAAATGATTACAGTTCCGAGTGTAATACTTTATAATACATGGTAATAAGAAAGTCTACAGGAATTCAGCTAGTTCTAAATGTACCTCAATTTAAACTGTGTGCTACTTCTTAAACATTAGAACTTAATTAATTAAAGTAAATGTGAACAGAATGTATTTGTGGATGTATTGAAATTATAGCCGCAAAATGTTTTCAGCTTAAGTTTTCATCAAACTGTCAAAAAAAAACCCTGACAAAAATAGTTTATGTCATATTGGAATGAAAACAAGGGATCTGGATGTTTTCATGTCACAGAAAAACATTCTGTAAATTTAAAAGTTTTGTATTTTATGTTGTTTGTTTTATTGACTCTTACTGTAGATTTTTTGGTATAATGTTCTGTTGAGCAGACTAAATTCTCAATTTGTTTCATAGTAATTTTGTAATTTAAGGATGCTGGATTTTAGCTCTCCTTTAACTCACTCTCCATTAACAAGAGCTTAATAGTTGATTGTGCTTTATTGTGATCCTGCAATGATGTGCACACATTGATGCTTAGATGGCAGGATAGTTTGAATGCTTGAATACTAATTAAATAAATGGAAAAATTAGACAACAGAACAAAACTTTTCAGTTATCTAATAATTAGCCATTATATCAGCACTGATGTAAGAAGAGACAGTGATCAATTGAGTTGCTTATTCTCTGTCAAAGGATAATTTTGTCTCCATTTTATAGCTTGCCATCTCAGAATGATATTGAATTGGGTTAAAACAATTCCAAATGAGTTAATGTGAAGATGAAAATAGAGTAATGGAGGACTCTAAAATAATGTGTTCTAATAAAAATTGTTGATCTAGCCCAAACTCATGGCTAGATCTGCCAGATGTAGAGTAAGCAAGGGCGGATATTACAGCCAAGCACAGTAATCTTCCTTCGGCTTTTGTCTGAGCTGGGTGAACCCTCAAGTCTTGGTCAGGCTAACACACAGCCTGTCCATTGAAGTCACATCAGGATTAGGTTGGATCGTGAAGTGAACAATTGAGAACTCCAAATGATGTGCCACAGGTGTGTACTGAGTCTGAGAGATTTTTCATGACATATCATGAAAATGCAGAGAAATTGCTTTTGGTTTATTGAAGCAAATCTAACAAAACAGAGTTATGTCAGTAGTTCTGTCAAACTGGATCAATTACGCCAATCTATCTTATTTCAGAATCAGTGTATTGGTCTGTCCCTTTCTTTACTTTTCACTTCCTTATGGCTGCATCACTGTGTGTATGTGGATTCTAGGATGAAATGGAGCTTTATTGGCATCTATTAAAACTAACTATACACCCATCAACCATAAAATTATAACTAACTGCCTAATATTGTGTAGGTCCCGCTTGTGTCACGAAAACAGCTCTAACCCATTGAGGCACCGACTCCATAAGATCTCTGATGGTGTGCTGGGGTATCTGGCACCATGAATTTGCCATTTTTGCTGTGTGGCAGGGCACATTATACTGCTGAAAGAGGCCACTGCCATTAGGGAATACCGTTGCCATGAAGGGGTGTACTCGGTCTGCAACAATGTTTAGGTAGGTGGTATGTGTCAAAGTAAATCCACAGGACCCAAGATTTCCCTGCAGAACATTGCCCAGAGCTTCACAGTTCCTCCGCCAGCTTGCCTTCTTCCCATAGTGCATCCTGGTGCCATCTATTCCCCAGATATGCGACGCACACGCACCCGGGCATCTACATGATATAAAAGAAAACGTCTGGGTTATGCATGTAACACTGTTCCCTGAGAAGGGAACGAGACGTTGCGTTTAGCATAACACTATGGGAAGGCCACTTGCGCGTGACCTGTATCTGAAGCTTGTGTAAAATCATGCCTATTTATAGGCCTGCCATGATCAGGTGACGTGGCAATTAAGCGCGTCGCATGATATAAAAAAGGCAAATCGTGGATGCCCGGGCGAACTCAACACGATGGGGAAGGAACTGGCTGAATGCCGCAGAATGTCAAGCTCACTCAGCAGGTCTGCTTTCTAGGCCTGCAATACTGCCATTGTATCCACGACCCACTACCGCATAAGCCTTGTTCACCAGCGGCGAGGTGGCCTTACATGGTTTGGATGGCAAAGCTGGCTACCCTAAATTACCTGCTGTCGATGGAGAGAGGCAGCTCAGAAGCACCTCTTCCACCTTCAGCATGGCTAAATAGCTGTGTGATTTATCCCCCACAATGGCCGAATAATCCGACATCGCAGGGTTATAAATACGGCTTATGGTTTTCCCAGAAGCGTGATCTTTTATCATGCCCTTCTGGAAAAAGAGGGGGGTTTTCTGCAGTGTGAGGGGGATTTATTTTCACTGGGGAGAAAAAAGCTTGTCCAGCCTTAGTAATCACTTCAAGCAGCTCTTTATACGCTTGAGAGCTGCTCTCCATTCTTGGCACACCCTTCTGGCTCCTCAGAGTCAGAGAGGAAATTTTTCTTTCCATAGCGGAAGAACGAGTCGTGACGCAAGCTCCAAAATCTGGCGGAGAGCCGGACCCAGAAGACATAGCAAGAGATAGAGCAACGCTCGTCTCCAGCTCCTCTTCCAGATCCATACGAGGCTCTGAAGGTCCCAGGACCCGAGGCTCTGAAACCCAACTCCCGTCGGCCTAGAAGAGAGCTAGCCTCAAGCAGAGCTGTCTAATTGTAAGGCTTTCACAATGTGCACAGTCAGATCTCAGATTAAACTGGACTTAAACACAGTTCCTGAATTTTCTCTCTATCATACTTTTCTCTATTTTTTCAAGTAAAGAAAAGTAAAGAGATTTTTCTTTGTTATTATTTTAAAAGATAGAGAGGAAATTAAGAGTATTTTTGCAAGCATTACACAAGCGACAGACATGCAGTCTCACTGAAGATAATAAGGCTGATGGCACGGTTCATAGGTGCCATTTTTATATCACATGATGCGCCTAACTGCCACGTCACCTGATCACGGCAGGCCTATAAATAGGCATTATATTACAAAACCTTTCAATACTGGTCATGTGCGAGGGCGCTTCCTACAGCATAGAGGTCACGCAACACTGAGTTCCCTTTGAAAGGGAACACAAATCCCACCCCACATATGTGTCAAAGAAGGTTACTGAGCTTTGAAGATGTTTGCATTATTTAAAGAAATGGGCAGTTAAATGATTAAAATTCTGAAAATAAATGAATGTTTGGTAGTTTTGCTCAGAAATGATGCTGGTAAAAAAGTGAAGTCAGTGAAAGTGCAAAAATAAATTAATATATAATATTCTTATAACAGTTTTTTGACATGGACATTTGTCTTTTATGGACCTGAGTGGTAGGTTATTTTATTTTAAATCTGACACTGCATAAAAAATATGAATGCATCAAAATTAATGTTGTTGTTAATCACTGACATATCAAAGACTGTAATAATCAAAGAAGAAAAATCTGCTTAGCATTTAGTATTTGGAAAATAGTGACTATTTTTCTTTTTTTATAAATAAAACATCTGTGGCATTATTTAAACAAACCAGCATTTAAGGGGTTACAATTCTGAAAATGAATGAACGTTTGGTAATTATGATTGGAACTGATACTGGTAAAAAAAAAAAAAAAGTAATAAAAAATCAACATCAGTGAAAGTGGAAAAAAAAATAATATAAATATTTTTTGGACATGGACATTTTTGTCCTTTATGGACCTATTTGTAACTTTTTTTTAATTGACACACATTGGTTAAAAGCAGAACACAATGAGCTAATTTCAAGAAATATTTCAAGCCTTAACCTGACCTTTTTAATATTAATGGGAACCTGTAGACCACTGCTTTAATGTGTGTTACTGTACTATAATATTGTGTGCATTGTACAGCAAACAATCTCAATGTGAATTAATTTTAAATGTTGTTTTGAACAGTAAAAAGTGATTTTCCCTCAGACTATATATTGACATGGTCCCCCTGCTATATGGCATGCTAACTAGCTTAGCTAATTGCCAAATACCAATGAGCTAAAGTAGCTTGATGTCTTTGTAGCAGAATAAATGAGTGAAATCATGCCTGCAAGGTATATACATGGAAATATTTCAATGAAGAGTCCCCTCTAGAATGGCAAGGCCAGTTAATTTGTTTCTGTTATACACCAAAGACATTTGGGTTTGAGATCAAAAAATGGATATGACACAAGAGTTTAGGATTTCAGCTTTTATTTCCTCTTATTTACATCTAGATGTGTTAAACAACATAAAACATAGAACATTTTGTATCAGACTACCCAATTTTTAGTTGAGCAAAATTATAGGAACAAATAAGATTTGAAGTAAATTAAAGTAAATAACACTTAATTTTGGTTGCATGTCCCTTGCTTGTAATAATTGTATCAAGCCTGTGACTCACTGTCAGCATCAAATTGTTGTTTTTTTCTTTTGTAATGCTTTTGCAGGCTTTTACCACAGTCTCTTTCAGTTGTTGCTTGTTGCTTTAGTCTCCTCTTCACAAGGTGAAATGTATGCTCAATTGGGTTAAGGTCAGGTCATTGACATAGCCAGTCTAAAACCTTCCAAACCTTTTCCCCTGATAAAGTCCTTTGTTGAGTTGGCATTGTGTTTTGGATCATTATCTTGCTGCATGATAATGTTTCTCTCTATTAATTTGGATACATTTCTCTGTAAATTGCCAGACAAATTTTTACTGTAAACTTCTGAATTAATTCTGCTCCTACCATCATTAGTTACATCAGTAAAGATTAGTGAGCCTGTTCCACAAGCAGCCATGCAAGTCAAAGCCATGACACTATCTCCACCATGTTTCACAAATTAGCTTGTACATTTTGGATTATTAGCAGATCTTTTCTTTCACCACACTTTGGCCTTTCCGTAGAGGTCAACCTTTATTCCATATCTTGTGTGGCTCATCTCATCATATTTCATGCAAATTCCAATCTGGCTTTTTGCTTCTTACTGCTGATGAGTGGTTTGCATCTTTCCTCTATATTTCTGCTTTCAAATTCTTTGAATGATGGATTGTGATACCTTCAGCCCTGCCCTGTGGAGGTTGTTGGTGATATCACTTACTGTTCATTTTGGTTTTATTCTTTACAGCTCTCTCAATGTTTCTGTCTTCAGCTGTTGTTGTTTTCCTTGTTCAGTAAACCAGTGGTTTCTATCTTTTTCAGGACATTGCAAATTGTTGTATTGGCTATGCCCAATGCTTGTGCAATGCCTCTAATTGATGTTACATCTTTTTTGCAACTTCAAGATAGCTTGCTTTTCTCCCATAGACAGCTCTCTGATCTTCATGTTGGCTTATCCTTTTTAACAACAAATGCAGTCTTCACAGGTGAAACTGCAGGCTAAAACCAATAGTAGATGTTCTGAGATATTTAGTGTTTAAACAATCAATCTAACAGGAAACCCCTAGCTTACAAGAAACACCTGTCAGTCATGGTCCATTATTTTTGCTTGCGTACATATTGGGTATTCTGATATAAACTGTGCTATGTTCTATGTTGTTTAACACATTTACATATAAATACCAGGAAATAAAAACTGAAATTCTAAATGCTTCTTACTTATCAAATTTACTATTTTACATATGGTGTGAATGATATCAAACATTTCATAAAAGTTACTTGAAATTTGAATGGAAAAATGGACAAGCACAGGATTTACAAATATTAATTACACATTTTTAAAGACCTTGTTGTGATTATTGACTCCAGTCTTTCATTTGATGCTCATGTAGATAATATTACTAGGACAGCCTTCTTTCACCTCAGAAATATTTCTAAGATAAGAAATATAATGTTACTACACAATGCAGAAAAATTAGTTCATACTTTTGTCACCTCTAGGTTGGATTATTGTAATGCCTTATTGTCTGGATGTTCCAGTAGGTGCATAAACAATCTCCAGTTAGTCCAGAATGCAGCTGCAAGTGTCCTTACTAGAACCAGAAGATATGACCACATCACCCATATCTTATCCACACTGCATTGGCTCCCAGTAAAATTTTGCATTTATTATAAAATACTACTTTTGACCTATAAAGCACTGAATATACAACAGTGCCTGAGCAAATTTTTGGTCTTATATGATCCGCCATGCCTACTTCGATCAAAAGGTGCAGGCTATTTGTTGGTGCCTCGAATAGTGAAGGCAACAGCAAGGGGAAGAGCTTTCTCTTACAAACCCCCACATGTCTGAGTCCCAAACACTATTTGGAAAGCTTTTCCATCACATTGGGACTCAGACACAGTCTGAAAACATATTTGTTTAGTCAAGCTTTTTGTAAATAGCTTTTTTTTAGGTAAAGGATCAGATCTATAGGGCTCACAGACATAGAGTGTTGTGGTGAACTGGGGTGTTCTAAAGCCCTCCCCCCACCCCTACCCCACTTTCTCTCATTCACCCAGGTTTGTTGACAGTGAAATGGCTGGCCACCTTACAGTATGTCACAGGGTGCCCTCATGTCTGTGTTACCTTCTGGATCTCCCTTTTAGTGATGCTGTAATAGCTAGTCTTGCCGGAGACCCTGCTTGCACTCACACAAAGTACATTGTCCTTAACCATTATGGGGCAATTACCATACCTAATACCTAATATACCCTCTCTCTATGTTTCTCTTTCTGTCTAGCTACACATTTTACTCCTGAGATGCGCCAGTGATTCTGACCCCTTCTGGTCTCTGGACCTGCCTGATCCAACCTGATGCCCTACTTCTGGTTGGATTTCTCATCAATTGGAAGTCATATGCTGCTGCTGAGGATGGCCCCAGATGGAGTAGTCTAAAGATCATTGAGATTACTGAGGATGGTACCACTTAAAAACCACAAGATGGCTTTGGACCTAAATTCATATCAACAGATATGCTATGATGGATAAGACTACAATTTCCACGAAACAATTTTTAACTCAAGTCTCAATCAGTGAACAGTGGAGAAGTTAAACAAAATAGACTGCATGTAAAAACAGTAATGAATTTAACTGGTTACACAATTGCACTATTTGACCACGTAGTATTAGCACATTTATTGAAGGGATTTACTTATTTATAATCACACTATCCATTGTTACCCAGATGAAGATGGGTTCCCTTTTGAGTTTGGTTCCTCTCAAGGTTTTTTCCTCATATCATTTCAGGGAGTTTTTCCTTGCCATAGTCGCCTCTGGCTTGCTCACTAGGGATAAATACGTTTAAAATCTATATCCTGAATTGATATATTTCTGTAAGGCTGCTTTGGGACAATGTCAATTGTTAAAAGCGATATACAAATAAAAATGAATTGAATTGAACTGAATTGAATTGAATTGGATTGAATTAATTACAACTACCAGAACAGCCATTCAAACAAGGGGAAATTAGCTGTTTAAAGTATATTTTTCTTGCAAGTAAAATTTTCCTTTCAATCAATTCTTAGTCACACATCTAGTAGGGAAATTAATATTAAATGAACTTGGTTATATATAATAATAGGGCATCAGAGCTGACAGAGCATCCAAAAGTCACTCATTTGATGAAATTGGCTAGTCAATTACTTCAATGTCTTGTATCCTGCCAAAATCACTGTTGCATGACACTGCATTCCCAAACTATTTTCTGTTAGCAAACATTGGCTTGCTTTGGCTCCCCATGAAAAATCAGTGTCACTGCTTGCTGACAGTGTGACAGTAAGCTGTAGATTCAGAATGACACTATGTTGGTGTGTATGGGAATGTAGTTAGACAGTACAGGTGTCAGCAAGCAGCTAATTACATTTGCATTATTCACAGGTCTGGTGGAAAGGTGTGTGTGTGTGTGTGTGTGTGTGTGTGTGTGTGTGTGTGTGCGCGCGTGTGTGTGTGTGTTTGATGGATAGCACCTACAAAACCAGCTAACATTAAAGTTTGACAAACATGATATAGTATCATAAAACAAGAGCCAAACATGCTCTATTATGCAAACATCAGCCATAAAAACACATTTGTGGGCTTTCTTGTTGTTAATTTCCAATTTGCATGTTAAAAAACTGCAAATTGTAAAAAGTGTAGGAGCTTCTATGCCTCTTTTTATTATTATTTTTTAAGCTGCTACATCAAGCAATCACACAATAATTTTTTTTTTATATAGGAAAAATGGTATTTATGGTTTTGGTAAAGATAAGTGAGTTTTAGGTTAAATATGCACTCAGAGCAGTATCAGTGAGTGTGGTTATTAAAATGAGTGCAAAGTGTTGTGATTTGCACCTTGAGACATGAGCAGTGTGTTGACCCTGGGGACCATGTATGTCTTAGTGCTCAGTGCTCACAGAACTGAAGTGCTCACTGTCATGTGGAATGGTTTAATGGAGTGTCCCATGCTCATGAATACCTTTGTGTATGCATAGTTCAGGGCGCCTTGCGCTCATTTTCAGGGACAATTTCTGTGATACTGTTCTGTCTGCTCATGTTGCCCACCCTTGCACTCTTAATTACAGATATTGTTTAAATATCATGCAGGATGTTTTATCGGGTTAATTATAGTAGGAAGAGACTGTAGTTCCACCTTTTGATATTTTACAGAGCACAGTTTGCATTCTACTTTGCTTTTGGCTTTGATTGCCATCAGTGATCATGAAACATGTCCATTTCATGTCATCTGTTTATTAGCACGATGACATACTTATGTATGTCACATAACATGGTATTGGATGTTGGTATGAGAACATTTTTCATAAGTATGAGTACAAGTAAATGAGCACAGTATTGGACAAATAGCTGATACCAGTATCCATGCATCCCTAGTGTTGTTCATGTCCTTCTCTTTGTTGCAATGTGTAATGTCTATAAGCTGTGAGGGAAATGATTCATTTTTACTTTGTAATAGTTTTGTTCTTGTTCTATTTTATTCTCATCAGAGGATAATGCCTAAGAAGGCCAAGTCATGTCACTGAGATCAGTGCAGAATGTTTATCTGCTTACAGAGACACAAACATGTTCTTCTGTTCAAGGTTTGTCTAAACATCTTCCAAGATCCTAAAGCAAAGCCTGTTCGAACTGCCTCAAACTGCTTCTTATGGGTACACAGAATTATGTCATGCTCTGCGTTTCAGATATAGTAGTAGTTTTGTACACGGGCTTCAGAGCGCTCTCATTATTCTATCCTGCTTTATTCTATCCTGTATTAACCTTCTTTCTGTAATAAACCATTTTACCTTCAGAGGACGAGTCTGCGAGTGTTGTCTAATTTCCACGACAAAGCACAGCAAGGACTCAACAACCAAGCCAATTTCATTCATTGTCTTTGGTGAATAAATCACTATTCTGATGCTTATTGTTACAACATGATCTTTCTTTGACCTGACAGCTTCATATCTGACCACAGCTTCATATCTGATTTGCACATAACAAATTTAAGAATGGTTGTTCAACTTACTGCATTATTCTATATGATGTTAATGAGAAAAAAAAAAAAAAACAAAAAAAAAAAAAAAACCTGACACTGTAGCTTTGAGAACTCTACTCTTGGACAGCTGTTCGTAGTTGAAGCCCTAGCTGTGTATGCTAGAAATGGTTTCATAAAAACTGCTGCTCAGCATGAATGTGTGAGAGAGAATGTGTTTAAGAGAGCTCCCTGGTTATTAAGTTCTCAGTGTTTTTTTTTTTTTTTTTTTTTTTTTTTTCATAGGAAAGGTTAATTACAGACCTGTTCCCTTGACCACTAGGAAGCATGACTAAGTACTTTTCCCATGCACAATTAATAATCAGGGCCAACGTGATGGACGGTTTCTGCTGACTCTTTGTGTTAAGCTGTTAAGGCTGATGGATTTGTATTCCTCTTACGTTGAATAAAGGCAGGATCATTTAGCAGAGCACTGATTGCAAATCAGGCTAAATGGATATAATTTAACTTTCTAGGCCTAGTCTAGTTAACACTGAGGAAGAGCGTTTTTAATAATTTTTCTCTCAAATGAACAATAAAGCATCAGTAAACCACTCCCAACCACTCAGAACATTCAATAATTTTCAGCAAAATCTTTTGTTCTAGGGAAAGCATCTCTGAAGGAGAACAGCAGGACTGTATGACTGTATGAATGTATGATCAGTGGAACATGCACAGTGGGGTAATGAACTCAACATGTGTATATTGTGAGAGGGATGTGATCATCATTACTGGTTTAGATAACAAATGGTACAGACAATTCTTCATATTTTTTTTACTCAAACAGTTGAAATTTTGCCAGGAAGAGGAATGTTATTTAATCAAGCATAACCCCACTAAATAAGTTTAACTAATTCTTGGAGTTGTCAAGTTTTATAAGCATCTATTAGACACCACATCCATTAAAACAAGATATATGAATGTGAAAGAGCAACCCACAAAATATAGCAGTTCAACTACATTTGGAATCCAACAGATTAGACAAAAACACTGCAAAATCAACATCTTAGCAAGTGAAAATATCTTGAAATATATTCAGATGTATCTAGTATTTACTATTATAAGATTATAATAAATAGGAGATTATTAAACTGTTTTCTAGATTTATTTATTTATTTATTTATTTATTTATTTATTTATTATTATTATTTACTGATTTCAAGCTTTACATTTCTTATTCTATCTGCAGGCAATTTTGCTTCTTTCTAGAAATAAATGCTTGAAATTATCAAAATGCTCTTTGAATAGAAAAAGTCTATTTAAATATTACATATTATATTTGGTTCATTGAAATCTTATAATAGGAAATACTAGACACATCTGACAACAGTATATTCAAGATATTCTCACTTGCTAAGATATAATTTTTTTGCAGTGAATCTGTTTTGGGATATGCACTCCACTGACATGATTGCAAAAAAAAAAAAAAAAAAGTGTACTGCATAGGAAGACTAGAACCTGATACCCTCTGTAAAATATACTGTGGGGCTGATGATCTTGTTAAGATCAATAGCATTATAAATTATGCTAAGCAGCACAACATTTTAACTCAAAACCTGGGTAAATTGTTCCCGAAAATTATAGTATCAGATCCCTTTCAAAGGTTTTAGAAACATCCCTTTCTGATGTTTAGCATAACAGTATGGGGAGCGCCCCCTCGTGTGCGACCAGCATCTGAAGTTTGTGTAAATTCATGCCTACATGTCGGTTGCTTGTGTAAAGAAACAAAAAGACGCTTCTTTTCCTCTCTATCTTTTCTCAAAATCTCTGGACTTTTCTACCCATTTAAAAAAAAGAGAAGAAAAAAAAAATGAATGAGCGAGAGAGAATAATATGAGTAAGAGAATTCAGGAAGTGTGTTTTCAGGAACGGCTTGCTCCTGTTTCATCACGGGTAACAGTGCACACTGTCTGGGTGAAGAGGGGCTGCGTATGGTAATGCCTAGATCAGACACTCCTCTCGTGACTCGCTCTCTTCTCGGAAGCTGAAGCGAGTTGGGTTTCAGAGCCTTGCGGATCTGGGCCGGCTGCTGCTGAGGCAGCTAGCCGTCTCAGGTCCGGGGGATCTCGTATGGATCCGGAAGAGGAGCTGGAGACGAGAGCTGCTCTATCTCTTGCTCTGTCTTCCAGGCCCGGTTCTCTGCTGGATTTGGGAGCTTGCATTGCAACTCCTCTTTCCGCTATGGAAAGCCAAAAGGGAAAAACACACACACACAAAAATAATAGTATTAATTCCTTTCTGACTCCGAGGAGCCAGAAGGATGTGCTAAAAACTGAGAGCAGCATATAAAGAGCTGCTTGAAGTGATTACTAAGGCTGGATGAGCCTTTTCCTCCCCAGTCTAAGTAAATCCCTCACACTGCAGAAAACTCCCCTTTCTTCCAGAAGTGTGTGACAAAATATCAGGCCTCTGGGGGAAAACCATGCATAAGCCGTATTTATAACTCCACGATGTTGGATTATTCAGCCATTGTGGGGAATGAACGGCATGGCTATTTAGCTATGCTGAAGATGGAGGAGGCACTTGTGAGCTACCTCTCTCCATCGACGGCAGGTAATTCAGGGGGCTGGCTTTGCCATCCCAGCCACCATGTAAGGCCACCGTGGCATTGGTTGGTAAGGCCTATGCAGTAGTAGTCTTGCTTGTGGGTCACTGCAGACAATAGCTGTGTTTACATGGACAACAATAATCCACTCTTAACCCGATTAAGACCATACTTTGATTAAGAAACTACCATGTAAACAGCAAATTTTACTTACCTTAATCTAATTAAGGTCATACTCGAATTAAGCTCTAATCGAATTAAGACAGGTGGAGTACTCCTGTTTTAGTCACATTATAGATGTGTATTACAAACATGTAAACACCTTAATCACATTATGAACGTCGTGTGAGAGTTTTCACCGCATTTTGTGACAGGACACGATCACACACGGCAGTTATCAACATTTTGCGGTGAACAAGAGAGTTCGGCTGCGTCCCAAACCTCATACTTCCTTACTATAAGCCTCTAGTGGGGAAAAATACATGTATCTTGGCTACTATATAAACAGTAAGTACGTGGTTTGAGACGCAGCCCACGGCTTCAAGCAGTTGTCTATTAGCACGTATAGCATGACAAATAATTAACTGCACTTAAAGCGTTCGTAAAAAAAATAAATAAAAATACCCAAAACTGTATACGGTACCATAACGAAGATGAACTGTATGTTGATACGTGAAATTCTGGAGGGACGTCGGACGGCGTGGCACGGTGAAATAATGACGTGGGCTGTTAATCTAATTATGTTCTATAACATGTAAAATGGGAACATGACAAGAGTATTCTAAAAGCAACTCATGTAAACACCTTAATCACATTATTATCTTAATCAGAGTAAGGTCAGTAATTAGATTACTGCTGTCCATGTAAACATAGTCAATGACATTGTTGCAGGCCTACCATGCAGACCTGCTGAGTGAGCTCGAAATATGGTGGCATTTAGCCAGTTCCTTCCCTGTTGTGTCGAGTTCACCCGGGCATCCACGAGTGGAGCCCGGGACAGCCAGACAGCCAGGGGAACCAGGCAGCCACAGTTGCGGCCTGCTACTAGGCCTGATCTGAGAATAGTCATAAAGGCCAAGAAGAGCAGTCCTGAGGGGCCATGGAGGGATGTATCAGGGGACAGGAGGTTGTTGGGGCAGTTAGCCCCCAGTGGTACTGTAGGGCCTCCCCTAGCCAAGGCTGTCCCAAGTTTTCAGTGTTCTCTGGTCAGCGAGCTGTCACAGGGCAATGGAAATCTGATGCTTTCCCTCCAATAGAATGTGGAATAGTTAACATCACTAAAAGACCGTCTGGCAGCGTGAAAACTACTGCCAAATGTGTCTCCATGGGTTCTGTCTACCGTAGAAAAGAGTTACCAGGTCCAGTTTAGAGCTCGACCCCCCTGGTTCAGGGGTGTGCTCACCACAGTAGTCAGTACAGACCAGAGCCCGACGTTTGCTCAGGAAGTAAGATCCCTCTTGGACAAAGGGGCCATAAAACATGTACCCCGTTAGCTGAGGGAGGGAGGTTTTTACAGCCGTTATTTCCTGGTCCGCAAAAAGTACAGGAGTATCCGGACAATTTTAGATCTGCGTCATCTGAACTGTACTCTTCGGACATACGGGTTCAAGATGCTGACGCCCAAACTTTTCGTTCCACAGATTCAGTTTGAGGACTGGTTTGTGACGATAGATCTAAAAGGTGCATATTTCCACATAGAAATATCGCTAGCTTTTTCCCCTCACACATTCACAGAGTGCATGGATGTCATTCTGGCTCCATTGTGACTCCAGGGCATCCATGTACTAAACTACCTGGACGACTGGTTAATTCTAGCACGGTCCAAAGAACTGGCGGTTCAAGATTGAGATGTGATTCTCGCCCACATGAAGAGCTTGGGGCTCAGGTTGAACCTCAGAAAAGTATGCTTTCTCCAGTGCAGTGGACAACTTTTCTAGGGGTTATAAGGATTCTACTATGATGAGGGGGTTTCTATCTTGGCATCCCCTCCAGTCTCTATGGGACACTATTGGAGCTTATGGGCTTATTGCACAGGAGACCATTCAGAGGTGGCTGAGAAGTTGGGGGTTTCGTCCAAGGACAAAACCTCTGAGAGTAATCAGTGTCACGCTGCGATGCCTATGTGCTCTGAGAATTTGAGTGTCCCCAGTTTCTAGCCTTGGGTCTCACTCTAGGGGTGTTTCCTTAGTGCAAGACAGTAATGACAGACACCTCCCTCATGGGCTGGAGCACTTACGGTCTCTGGAGCGGCCCTCATCTGGAGCGGCATATAAATTGCCTAGAAATGTGGGCCATATTTCTACCACTGAAATTCCTTCTTTCTCAATTGCGAGGTCACCATGTGTTGACAGACAACACAGCAGTGGTCTCATATAATGACCACTATGGAGGAGTATGTCCACGCCCCCTGTTCAAGCAGACGCAATTAATTCTTCTCTGGGCAGTTTGTCAGTGAGTACAATGTACATTCTGGGAATATGTGGGCAGACATCATGTTGAGGCAGGGGCTGAGGAATTGGTGGCTCCATCTGCAAGTGGTGGAGTTCATATGGCAGAGGTTTGGCCAAGCTGGACTGCATATGTTCGCCTCCGAGGAGACAACACACGGCCCGCTGTGGTTCGCTCTCATGGCTGGACGCCATGGTGCACATGTGGCCGAAGTCACATCTGCATGCTTTTCCCTGATCGCTCTGCTCCCACTAGTTCTAGCAAGAGTTCGCCAAGACAGTCTATGTCTGCTGCTAGTTGCACCTTATTGGCCAGCTCGAATATGGTTCTCAGAGATAATATCCCTGCTAGATGGCACTCCTTGGGAGATTCCCATCCACAGGGATCCACCGTAGACCCAGTGAACTGTGCAATAGCTACAGTCCTGGAGTTCTTACAAGGACGTTTCTCAGTGGGGTTGGCTCCGCTATTTCGGCCAGCCACGCCCCTGTTGATGGAGCCTCTGTGGGGCAACATCCTCTAACTTCGAGGTTCATGCGTGGTGTCAGGTGGCTGAGGCCCATCTGCAGGCTGCGCATACCTTCCTGGGACCTTTCTGTGGTCCTGGAAGGTCTGTCAGGGGCCCCATTTGAGCCCTTAGAGTCAGCCTCTGAGAAGCTTATGACTCTAAATGTAGCTCTTCTGCTGGCCTTGACATCTCTCAAGTGTGTAGGAGATCTACAAGATCTCTCTGTTGCCCCTTCTTGCCTTGACTTTGCCCCTGGATTAGCCAAGGCCTTCCTGTATCCAAGGCCGGATTATATTCCTAAAGTGCCTACATTGGCTGCCCACCCTGTGGTGTTGCAGGCTTTCTGCCTTCCTCCGTTCCTAACACCGGGACAAGAGAAGGTGCACCTGCTGTGTCCAGTAAGGGCTCTCTGTACTTACGTCCACCACTCCGGCCAGTGGTGTAAGTCGGAGCAGCTGCTGGTCTGCCTTGGCGGCGACAGTAGAGGTGAAGCTGTGTCAAAGCAGCGCATCTCTAATTGGATAGTGGACTCAATTTCTATTGCTTATGAGGCTCATGGTCTCGCTATTCCTCTGGGCATAAGGGCTCATTCCACTAGGGCAGTCACCTCTTCGTAAGTTTTGTCCAAAGGGGTATCCTTTCAGGATGTGTGTGCTGCTGCAGGGTGGTCTACACACACACATTCATTCGTTATTACAGCCTGGATATTCATTTCACCCCGGGGTCGAGTGTCTTGCAATGACCCTTGGGCTTGGGTCTTTTTGAACATGCCGTACCCTCTGTATGACGGAGTAGATATTCTCATTCCAATACTGTTATGCTAAATGCAATATTGAGTTCCCTTTGAAAGGGAAATCTGAGCAGATCAGAAATCTGAATCTGAGCAGAAAGTATAGCTCTATACACTTCAGAATTCATCCTGCTGCTTCTATATGTGGTCACATCAATAAACACCAGTGACCCAGTTGCACTGGCATCCATACACCCCCGTGTCATAACATTTCTTCCACATGTATGACAGATGATGTAGTATGCCTTGGATCATGAGCCCTTCCTTTCTTTCTCCATACTCTTCTCTTCCCATCATTCTGGTGCAAGTTAATCTCACATCAGAACTGGTCAGGCTTTTTTAAAAGGAATTTTTTAGTATGCCTAATCTGATCTTTCTTTTCTTGAGTTCTACCTTTGGTTTGCATCCTGAACTAAACTATCTGTATTTACATTCATGAAGGTGTCTCTTGTTTGTAGATTTTGACAATGATATGCCTACCTCTTCCTGAGTGTTCTTCACTTGGCTAGATGTTGTGAAGGGGTTGTGAACAAGGTATAATTCTGCAATCATACACTTTAGTTGTCTTTGTGGGCCACCAGGTCTTTTTTTGTTGCTGAGCTTGCCAGTGCATTCCTTCTTTTTAAGAATGTACCACTCCTAATGTTTCTGCTATCTCTCTGTTACATCTGTTTGTTTGTTTTTTTTCAGCCTAATGATGGCCTCCTTCACTTGCATCGACAGCTCTTTTGGACCACATAATAAGAGTTCCCATGAACAGCTACCAAATGCAAATTCAATGCTTGGAATCAATTTCAGACATTTTATCTCCTTAACTTGTCATGAAGTAATTAAGAAAAAGGCCACAGCTGGCCATGAAAATGCTTATCAGTCAACTGTCCAATTACCTTTGAGCATGTGAAAATGGCTATAATTCCAAAATGGTTAATGCAATATTTTTGTTAAATATATTGAATTAAAGCTGAAAGTCTGCACTTCAATCACACCTTGAGTGCTTCATTTCATATCCATTGTGGTGATGTACAGAGACAAAAGTACACAAATTGACAAATCAACACAAATGTTTCACAAATGCCAGATTGGACCTCTGTAAAATTTGTGGCCTGAACTGTACAGTAAAGGTGCTACAGAGAGATAAGTTTGAAGGAGCTTGAAATATTATGCATGTAGAAGTGACCCAGGGTGGCACTGTGGTGCAATTAGGGATGTCACGATACCAAAAATCTAGTAGTTGGTACTGTTATCAAATTCCAGGTGTTTCCTTGTTTTGTTTGAAATGAACGATAGCATCAGTTGCACACCGGAAACCGATACTAGCTTTCCTCTCAACGAGTCGGGGCGAAGCTGAACTTGTTAGGCTAAGCTAATCTTCTGTAGGCGTGTGCTTGTAGGCGTTCCTTTCCTTCTTCACCACTTGTGGACCGACTAAAACACTTGCGTGTATTTGCTGCCCCCATCAGGTCCGGAAGAATCGCAACCTCTGTACTTTCGTTACAATCGGTACCATCGGAAATGCGGAAAAACAAATACCGTCACGTTTTAAGAATGTTGGTACCGACTTGGTACCGAAGTATCGGTTCTCGTGACATCCCTAGGTGCAATATATAGAAATATAGAAAATTCACAAACTTTCAAGCACCACTGTATGTATTTAGGTATTCTGAAGATATAGTGTCTGGTAGGGGAACCAAGTTCATATCACAGGTATGGAAATGATGGCAGTGTCAATGTCAAGCCCATGGTCAAATGGAGAGAGTCAATCAAGAATTGAAGACAGTGATTTGCGTGGATAGACCTGAAAAATGGCCTTGTGTCCTCCTATGAGCCGAATACGCACATAAGTTGTTCAGTGAAGTGCAACACAGCTCACAATCTGTCAATGTGTGCTCAGCTATCAAAATTGGAATGCCATGCCACTCAATGCACCTATTGGATGAATAGCTACAGAAATATAAAGGCACATTGGTGGAGGCCCCAGATGCCTGTCCATGAAAGATCTCTGTCCATTTGGAGGTGTACTAGCATCCCTCTCTCAGCCTGTTGTGACAAGAAAAATGCAACAAAGTTAATAGCAGACACACCCAAATTTACTGTGGACTAAAGAGCGAAGGAAATAGCTAATATAAATGAGAACACATAAATAAGCCAATATAAATGAGAAAACAGGAACACATAAAATATATTTATGTTGATGCGAAATCTAAAAGTGAAATCTAATTGCAAAATCTTATGACAATGTCACTGTTTGTATGCACACTCTTGATAATATTTTTTTTCTAACTCAGTTCCCCTTTTTGCCTGCACTACATTGATGCAAAAATGCAAAAATACCATACACATTGAGAGAGAAAATATAGTGCTACATAATTTTTTGTTTTATTCTTGCACTATTACATATTGACAGAAATTTGGAACATCATTCACTGCACTATGTATTCATGTTCAAATTAATAGTTCAGAATATGTACAATACATAATATCAATAATACACTAATACATTTGACATGGACCTATTGCAATGAAATAAATCCACAGTTGCAATAGTGTTGTTATTCAATGGAATGTGACTATGCTCCTGCATAAATTAATCATGTATTCTCCGAATAAACCATGTAGTTTCAGGATGAAAATAAAACCAAACCTTTTCTCCTCAAACAAGGAGTAAAAGAAAACGAAAAAGGTGTCTTGCTGGTGTGTGTAACAGTGACAGATATGAAGAAAAGAAGGATGTCATGCAGGGAGACAGACAAGTTCATAAACACACACAGCTGCCACTTCCTGTGATGCTAAAATCTGACGTTGATATAGCCTGGCCGCCACCAGAGCCAGCTGTCACGTCTCACACTCCACACTCTGCCTCGGAGAGAGAGAGCAAGAAATAGAGAAATAGGATTTGTGTCACTTCAATCTGGTAATGTGAACAAAGCTTAATTTAGGTATTAATGAATTAACATTTTTTATTGAGAAAATCCTATGCAAATTGAGGCAATAACCTAACTCACTGTGTAATGAATCTTTTCATGTTTATTTCTAAACTACTTTGTGTAGTGAAGACAAAAATCTCCAGAACCTAGGTAGGAATTTCTTTATTTGTGAACTGTGTTCTCAGGCTAGGAATGTTTATCTTTTGCCCTGGTCCAGTCTGCTATCTGGCACTTTGCCCTGCCAAATCTTTTTTGTAATCCCTATTCTCTCTCTCTCTCTCTCTCTCTCTCTCTCTCTCTCTCTCTCTCTCTCTCTCTCTCTCTTTCTCTGAAATGA
>NC_030435.2:15610226-15720226 GCF_001660625.3 Ictalurus punctatus
TGTAATTTCCAATAAGATTCTAAAAATCAAATAAGATCCTACAGGACAAACTGAAATTCTGTTTTAAAAACTCATAATGTCCAATAATATTAGATATAAGATTATTTGGAAAAAAAATAAATAAATAAGATCTTACATGATACACTAAAATTCCAATAGGATTTTTTTGGCAAGGGAGAGTTGATCCCTATCAAATATTAATATAATTTAATATCTTTTGGATTTTAGCAACCTCCTGATAGCTACCTTCCAGGCCTGTCTCATAAATATTTCTTTGATGTTTTCCTCAATGCAAATCAGAATAGAAGATAACTTGCTCAATTATGAAATAACTGTCTACTAGCATGTAACCAAAAAGAAATATGCTATTTGAATTGAACAGAAATGTATTTATTCATTTAAAAAAAAAAAAAAAAAAAAAAAAGCTTCATAGTGCATATGGCTCAACCAACAGCACAATAGCAGAAGACCACAATGAGCTCCACTCCTGTCAGCTAAGAACATGAATCTGAGGCTACGGTGGGCACAGGTTCACTGAAACTGGACAGTTGAAGGCTGAAATAACCATCGCTTGGTCTTTTTCCAAATTCAACTGTCTAATCTCAGTGAGCCTGTGTCCACTGTAACCTCAGATTCATCTTGTTGGCTGACAGGAGTGGAACTCATTGTGGTCTACTGCTGTTGTAGCTGTCTGGTCACTATGACTGTAAAGAGTAGCTATTTGAGTTACAGTAGTGTAGCCTTCCATCTGTAGTTCATGTAGTCCAGTCTGGCCATTCTCCTCTGATCGCTCTCATCAATGTGGCATTTCTGCTGCTCATTGGATTATTTTATTTGTTTGTTTGTTTGTTTTTTGCATCCTTTTTTAAATAAAAAAATCTATAGATTGTTGTGCATAGAAATACCAGGAGATCTGCTGTTTCTGAAATATTTAAACTAGCCTGCCTGGTACTAACACCATGCCAGGGTCACTGAGATCACTAAAGCTCTTGACCTGCACCTGCATGATTTTATTCATTCTACGAATGAGCAGGTGTACAGATGGTCCTACTAAATTAGCCAGTGTATTTTGAGAAATAGAACCAACTAAATTCATTACATTTCAGTGTATATAGTGGTAGGGTTTATAGTCTCAATTTAAAAAAAAAAAAAAAAAAAGCCCTAGAAAGATAAAATATTACACAGTTTTCGTCATTAAAATGACAGGAAAAAAAATAGTGCAATATATTTGTTCTGGGTAACCCAGATAAGTAGTAAAATATTGGTCATAACCTACTGACCCACAGTAGCAATGGGTATGTGGTCTACCCTCAGTCCCTTAGTGCCTGCTCTGACACACTGCACTGTAGAATACATTTAAAAAGGATTGATCCTTCCTGGGTCAAAGTTCATTGTGCTTAAATTATACTTTGCCTATGAGGCCAAGTACAGCAGTGTCATAAAAAACACAAGGTCCTTGTCACCATGATCACCATGAACATAGCATGATCTCAGGGCTCAAATAAGAAATAAGTGAAGGGCGTATAACATATCACAAACCACAAGGTTGTGATGACATGGATGAATGCATGAGTAGTTAAGGAGGAATATTTGATATGTTGTGAAAAGGCAGGGAGAGACAGAGGACAGGGGGTTAGCACTGTCAGAATGTAACATAAAATATGAACAGTTTAATGAGTTCAGTTCAATTCAGACAGGTAAATATGCATCTACCGGATCCAGAGAAAAGACTAAGTTATAACCAGAATTCAATTCAATTCAATTTTATTTGTATAGCACTTTTTACAATAGACATTGTCTCAAAGCAGCTTTACAGAAATATCAACACGGTATACAGATATTAAAGGTGCGAATTTATCCCAACTGAGCAAGCCACTGAGTGGTGACGGTGGCAAGGAAAAACTCCCTAAGATGTTTTAAGAGGAAGAAACCTTGAGAGGAACCAGACTCAGAAGGGAACCCATCCTCATCTTGGTAACAACAGATAATGTGAAAAAGTTCATTATTGACTTATATGAAGTCTGTATGGCCTTAGGAGCAGCCGTAGTCCCAGCAGTCTGGAATTTGAGAAGATTTGAGCTCCATCCAGAGGCAGAAAGGATCTGGATCTCTAGTATCTCCATAAAATTGTGTGTGGCTCAGAAGAAGGAGAGAGGGAGAGAAAAGATTATTAGGACTGGGAATTAGTATAATAGAAAGTCTAGTCAGGGTAGGCTCGAGTAAACAAATACGTTTTAAGCCTAGACTTAAACACTGAGACTGTGTCTGAGTCCCGAACACTAATAAGAAGACTGTTCCATAACAGTGGGGCTCTATAAGCGAAAGCTCTCCCCCCTGCTGTAGTCTTCATTATTCGAGGTACCGTCAAATAGCCTGCATCTTTTGATCTAAGTAGGCGTGGCGGATCATAGAAAACCAAAAGGTCGCTTAGATATGTGGCGCGAGACCGTTTAGTGCTTTATAGGCTAATAAAAGTATTTTATAGTTAATGCGGGTGTGATATGGTCGTATCTTCTAGTTCTAGTTAGGACTCTAGCAGCTGCATTCTGGACTAACTGGAGTTTGTTTATATTCCTACTGGAACATGCAGACAGTAAGGCATTACAGTAACCTAATCTAGAGGTGACGAATGCATGAACTAGTATTTCTGCATCATGTAGTAACAATATATTTCTTATCTTAAAAATATTTCTGAGATGAAAGAAGGCTATCCTAGTAATATTATCTACATGAGCATCAAATGATAGACTGGAGTCAATAATCACTCCAAGGTCTTTAACTGCTGTACATGTTGAAACAATGACAGTGGATCCTATAGACAAGTCAAGAAGGACAACAGAGTAGGGTTATCTGATTCACTGATAAACTGAACTGTTGGTTTAATGATCTATTCACATAGTTGTAAAATAACTGCTTAGTGTCAAGCGTGTAGAGACAAAGGATGTCATAAATGAATGTAGATAGCACATACAGGCTTCAAGCCTTAAGTTTGTTGCTATAGAAAGTTTTCTGAGACACAAAGATCTGAAATTAAGTAAATGTGTTGGCTACACAACATAAAAAGGCACAAATGTCCAGGTCAATAGTATAGCATAGTTATCATCAGCAATTTCCTCAAGACAACCTGCCAGTAAAAGTCCTCTGTCATCTCTGATGACTATGAAGAAATTTTCTGATACATTCTTAAAACATACCACAGGCCCAGGACATTTATAATAACAGATATGGTATGAGGTCTAAATATCTTGATGAAAATAAAATTTTATTTATGTATGTATTTATTTATTTATTACAAATTACCAGAGGTGGTTGTATGAAGAAAGTTAAGACAGTAAATGTCCAGGTTAGAGTATTCATACCTTGCATACAACCTTCTCACAAATATCATGGGAGGTCTAATGCAATGCAGTTTAGCATCAGGATTTGCATTTACAGTGGCCTAAAACAAAAGTTAGCAAATTCTGATCCCAGTCAACCACAACAAACCTAAGCTTAGTGTTTAGCAATTAAATGATCACTTTAATCAGAGTTGTTAAACATAAACTGAGCAGCACATGGGACTGGACTCTGTGTCTGTCGCTTTCTCCTCCAGTTCACAGTAAATGTGATATACAGTATACAGTATTTGGAAAACCTATCAACATTTTCATGAAGGTGCTGATATAGAATTATATTTGTCTTTTATACCCCAATGAATATAACAATATGTATAAGAATGACGGGGCATGGTGGCTTAGTGGTTAGCACGTTTGCCTCTCACCTCCGGTATTGGGAGTCTAATTCCCACCTCCTCCCTGTGTGCCTGGAGTTTGCATGTTCTCCTCATGCTTCGGTGGTTTCCTCTGGGTTCTCTGGTTTCCTCCCCAGAACAAAGACATGCACTGTAGGCTGATTTCCATATTGTCTATGGTGTTTGAATGAGTGTGTGATTGTGCCTTGCAATGGGTTGGCACCTCATCCGGGGTGTCCCCCACCTTGTGCCCAAAGTTCCCTGGCATAGGCTCCAGGCTACCCCGCGGACCTGTGTAGGATAAGCAATATGGAAAATAGATGAATGGATAGATGTATAAGAATGACATATTGTGAGACCACCATTTCTTAATTTTGGCACTAAAGATCCCATTTGCTGCACAGTTTTGTCTTTTACCCTCCTTTACTACACCGGATTTATCAGCTATAAGTTCATTCAACATAGATGGATCATGGGAAACACCAAAATGTGCAATGTTGGGATACTCTTGGGCTATAAGTGTGAAACCCTTTTAGACCTTTTTTGATAATGGCTCAGAACTTACTGTAGATGTCCAGCATAATTGATAGTATAATGCAGCTATTAAATTGTTTATCAAGTTGTGAACAAGTATTATATTGCTCATAAATTAGTAGAATTTACTGTGAAGTTCTTGGAAACTTCCACTTGTCTGATTGTTTGTAAACCCTGCAGGTGTCATGTACTGTCATAACACTAAATCTGGTCAAACAACATTCCACCCCAATGCTCCTCTGTACTCCCAAAGTCATTTTTTATTATTTCTTTCTCAGCCATTTTCTAGAACCTTCTGTTTTTCCTGCATGTCATAAGACCAACAATTTTAGCATGACGTGTGTTACAAGTGGCAGAGAAAGAGAGAGAAAGAGAGAGAGAGAGAGAGAGAGAGAGAGAGAGAGAGAGAGAGAGAGAGAGAGAGAGAGAGAGAGAGCATAGATAACCTTGAAATGAAACAGATGCCACAACCCAGATGTTACCAAAGACAACAGCCTGTCTCCTTGCACTTTTTTTTTATCCCTAACTCTTTATCCTCACTCTAACTGTCTCAATCTTTCTTTCATCCTTTCTTTTCTCTAGCATGCTAATAAGATAGATGGCATTGCTATATTGCATTGCTCTAGGGGACATTAGTTGTCCTATACAACCATTGCTTGCTGAGCCAAACTAGAATTAATGGCTCCCTATTGTCATCTATACAAACATGGCCTCTGAGAAATGTCTACCTTTATTTATCTGTTTTTCTTTTGATAGTTTAGCATTGCTAACCTTCTACTAAATCCATAGAGGCTAGTGCTAAAAGCTAGCATGGCTGTGACGGCATTGCTATTTGAGTTATTACAAGGGAAACATTGGCCTCGGATGACAGCTTCAAGTGATGGAAAGACCTCACTTTCTGTTTTCCTTTTTTTCATTCTATAACCTCCTATCCATTTCTCTCTTTTTCCTTCCTTTGACCTTCTCACTGTTGCTCAGCTGGAATGATATAGGGTATGATGTATAGATTAAAGTGGTCTCTCATGTATCAGTGCCTGCAGCGTAGTAACCGCTGATTATATGAAACAAGTGGCCTCAGTGGACAAGAAGGGCACCACTGGGCTGTTATAGTGAGGACAGGTGCAGATTGAGTTACATGGCAAGACTGAAAATGACCACAGCTAAATTATGAACTGTGTGGCAGATTTTAGTATTTGCTGTATGGAACATAATGAGGGTCACAAGAGTCATTACGACAAATTGAAGGGGGTCATAAAGTTGAAGGGGGTTTGGAGTTGGAATTAGCCCAAAGACTAATGCACGCTGCTAGTGCAATCACCTTGTGTTCTTAGGAACTGTCTGAGTGATATATTTTGTGGTCACTGACATGCTAGATTCAAACCAATGTTATCAAGGAATTTAATGGTGTTTTCAAGTGATTAAAAAATATTAAGAGAGACAAGTAGGTAATTATTTTGTAGAGTTTCCTCTGAAGTGGAAGTAGATGTAAACCTTTATTGAGTAAAATATAAAAATGTACAATGTAAAATAATATGGACCAAGGTCAGTGAGCATGTTGTATATAGCCACATGAGTGCAGTTACACCTTCACCAAAGGCTACTTCACAGGCAATTGGTAATGACCAGCAAAGGTCACTTTACATAGCTATGTTTGATAAATTTTTCTCAGGGATACAATGACAATAAGCAGCAGGTGGAATGATCTTTTTATCCATCTCCAGTTTCTCTCAACAAATTAGCTAATTATACTTTTGATGTTACAGTCTTGTGATTTTTTTTTATTTCGACAAATGTGGATTAGAATTCACATGTGGATTAGAATTCACTGCAAGATTTAATAAATGTGTCTGTAGTAATATCTTAAAGTAAAATGTCTTGTACAAGAGTGTGAGTACTGTATCTTGACCTTAGTACAGCATTAATCATTAATGCTAAAGCGTCATTACGTGTATACTCAGAGGTTTTAGTCCTGCCTTCCTGTTATCTCCAGCACCCATCCTCTTCATTACACTCCTCACTTGTGTCTGGCTTGCTCCCATGTATTTCCTAATTCCAAACACAATAATAGCCTTTATAGCAAAAGTAGCAAAGTAAGAATTAATAAAAATCTGGGATTTATTCTAATTTTCTAGCTCTTGCCATTTTTAGATTAAGCATGAGCTGATTGTTTGCATAACAAAAATGTTCATCAAGAAAAATGTTTGAAGATTGGAAAAAAAAATAAGGCAGTGTCTTTCACTCTTCCTTATGCCTATTTAAGGATCAGAATCAGGTTCTTTGCTATTGCAGCCAATGTGATTTTCTGCTGTTGTAGTGCACCCTCCTCAATGTTTACCATGCTGTGCTTTTCTGCTCACCACTGTTTTAAAGAGTAATTATTTGAGTTACTGTAGCTCATCCTGTCAGCTCAAAACAATCTGGCCATTCATTCTCTGCTGATCTCGCTCATCAATGAATTTTCCTCTGCAGAACTTTAGACTGTTATGCATGAAAATCACAGGAGATCAGCCGATTCTGAAATACTAAATCCAACCATTCTGACATCAATAAATATGCCATGGTCAAATTCACTGAAATCACATTTTTCCAAATCTGATGTTTATTGAACATTAACTGAAGCTCATCACCTGCATCTGTATGATTTTATGCATTCTGCTGCTGCCACATGATTGTCTGATTAGAAAATTCCATGAATGAGCACTGATTGGGCATTCCTAATAAAGTAGTGGTAGATAGTAGATTAGAGTGTATTGTATAGTCAGACATTCTTCAGTCACAGTTAAATTTATAAACAATTAAAACATTCTCCATTTATTTTGTTTTTTTTATTACTAACTAATATTGTTAATTAGTCAGTTTTAGTCAGCTTTGTACTTTTAAACTGTATTTCTTTGCATCCCTTTTAAAGAATACCCAAGTACAGAACACTTGAGGTACCAGGGTCTACCGAAAGTTGTTTGAAAAAAGTTATTTGTTAAAAAGACACAATAAAATCTTACTAAGCATATTACTAATCTTACTAATCTAAGCATACTTCAGAAATGTTTGTCAGCCATTATGTGCAGTCCCCTCTGAAACTATTGGAATGGCAAGGCCAATTTTGTTGTTTTTGCTATACATTGAAAGCATTTGGTGTTGAAAACAAAATATGAATGAGACAACAGATCAGAATTTCAGCTTTCATTTCCTCATATTTATATCTAGATGTGTAAAACAACTTAAAACATGGTACATTTGGTGGTCTTAGGTGAACAAAATATAGGAACAGTAAAGTAAATTAATATTTGATTGCATATTCCTTGCTTGCAATAACTGCATCAAGACAGTGACCCCATGACATCACCAAACTCTTGCATTTTTCTTTCCTATTACTTTTCCTGGCTTGTACTGTAGCATCCTTCAGTTATTGTTTGTTTTGGTGGGTTTCTCCCATCAGACAGGAGAGAAAAAGGACTTCAGGAGGTGAAATGCATGCTTAACTTGGTTAAGGTCTGGTGATTGACTTGGCCAATCTAAAGCCTTCCACTTTTTCACCCTGATAAAGTCCTTTGCTGAGTTGGCAGTGATTTATGGGTCATTATCTTGCTGCATGATAAAGTTCTTCCCAATTAGACTGGATCATGAGCAGATCCTTTCTTTCTCCAAACTTTGGCCTTTCCACAACTTTGGTAGAGGTAAATCTTGGTTCCAGAACTTTTGGGGACTTTCCAGAACTCTTTTCTGTATTTATTTGCTAATTACAATCTGGCCTTCTGATTCTTACTGCTCATGAGTGGATTTTTGCATCTTCTGCTATGGCCTCTATATTTCTTTGAATGGTGGATTGTGATACATTCACTCCTGCACTGTGGAGGTTGTTGGTGATATCACATTTTCTTGGCCGATCTGTTTCATGCCTGGTTGTTAGTACACCAGTGGTTTGTTTATTTTTCAGGACATTCCAAATTGTTGTATTGGCTATGCCCAATGCTTGTCTCTTTTCACAGCTTCAAGATGGCTTGCTTTTCTCCCATAGACAACTCTCTGGTCTACATGTTTGCTTATCCTTTTTAACAATGAATGCAGTCTTCACAGGCGAAACCTAGGGCTCAAACCAAGAGTAGATTTTCAGAGTTATTAATTAAGCTATTAATTTAATTAAACAATCAGTAGCAAAAACAAGGCACACCTGGGCAGCATGAAAGGCAGGGCTATTTAGCTATGCTGAAGGTGGAGGAGGCGCTTGTGAGCTACCTCTCTCAATCGATGGCAGATAATTTAGGGGGGCTGGCTTTGCCATCCAAGCCATTTAAGACCACTGTGGCATTGGTGGGCAAGGCCTATGCAGTAGTGGGTCTTGCTTGTGGGTCACTGCAGACAATGACAGTGTCGCAGGCTTACCATGCAGACCTGCTGAGTGAGCTCGACATACGGCGGCATTCAACCAGTTCCTTCCCTGTTGCGACAAGTTCACCCGGGCATCCATAAGTGGAGCCCAGGCCAGTGCTAGTGCGAGGGAGGCACAGAAGGCGAGTACGGCAACCCGCCAACCCCCACAGACAGCCAGGCGAACTGGGCAGCCACAGTCGCTGCCTGCTACTAGGCCTGGTTCAGAGGTGTGCTTACCACAGTAGTCAGTACAGACCAGAGGCCGACGTTAGCGCAGGAAGTAAGATCCCTCTTGGACAAAGAGGCAATAGAACATGTACCCCATTCCCTGAGGGAGGGAGGTTTTTACAGCCGTTATTTCCTGGTCTGCAATAAATAGAAGAGTATGCGACCAATTTTAGATCTGAGTCATCTGAACCGTACTCTCCGGACATACAGGTTCAACATGCTGACGCCCAAACTTATCGTTCCACAGATTCAGTTTGAGGACTGATTTGTGACAAAAGATCTAAAAGGTGCATATTTCAACACAGAATTATTGCCCAGTTACAGGAAGTTCCTGGGGTTTGTGTTGGAGGCAATGCATACCAAGATCCGGCTAGCTTTATCCCCTCGCACCTTCACAAAGTGCATGGATGTCAGTCTGGCTCCATTGTGACTCCAGGGCATCCATGTACTAAACTACATGGATGACTGGTTAATTCTAGCACGATCCAGGGTACTGATGGTTCAACATCTTAAAGTTGTTCTCACCCACATGAAGAGCTTGGGGCTTAGGCTGAACCCCAGGAAAGTATGCTTTTTCTAGTGCAGTGGACAACTTTTCTAGAGGTTATAAGGATTCTACTACGATGAGGGTGTTTCTATCCCCAACATGTGTAGGATCAATCCTATCAACATTGAGTAAGATAAAGCTGCATCTTGGCATTCCCTCCAGTCTCTATGAGACTGTTGGAACTTATGGCAGCAGCAGCCAACGTCATACCTTTGGGCCTATTGCACAGGAGACCATTTCAACAGTGGCTGAGAAGTTGGCAGCGCTCAGCTAATGCAAGCATGCGTAACCCAGACGATTTCAGTCATTCAAATCTCAAGTCAGTGCTCCCTAAATTCCATCAGGATGTGGACTTTGGAATTAGAGGGGCAAATACACTGGATCTTGTTTACACAAAAATCTCTGGCATGTACTGAACAGAGCCCTGCCCTCAACTTGCCTCCTCAGACCACTTCATTGAGCATACAGCTAATCACAGCATGCAGACCACTTGTCAAATGCTTCAAACCAGTTCTGAAGCAGGTTAAAAACCTGACCAGCAAGAGCCATCTCTACTCTTCAGGACTGTTTTTAGCACACTGACTGGCACATGTTCAGGGAGGCTGCAACTGATGGTGACTTCACCAGCTTGGAGGAATACGTGGCATCAGTGAACAGCTATCAGCAAATGCATTGATGATGTCAATTTCTCCAAGGCCATCATCACATGCTCCAACAAGAAGCCATGGATGACTTCAAAGGTGAGCACTGCTGAGGACTTGAGACTCCAACTTCAGGGCAGGTGACAAGGCGGCCCTAAGAAAAGCAGGGGCCAAACTGTCCTGGGCTATCAGAAAGGCATGCATACATGCAGAAAAACCACTTAAATTAACTTCAAGGACAGCAGCGTCATGTGGAACATGTGGCAGGGCATCCAGGCCATCACCAACTACAGTTAGTTACAGTTACATTTATATAGCACTTTTCTAGACACTCAAAGTGCTTTACATAATATGCAGGGGGGATCACCTCAACCACCACTAGTGTGTAGCATTCACCTGGATGATGCGACGGCAGCCATATTCCGCCAGAACGCCCAACACACACCAGCTATTAGTGGAGAGGAAAGTGATGTAGACAATTTATAGATGAGGATTATTAGTGGGCCATGATAGAGAAGGGCCAGTGGTGGTATTGTCTCAGGACACCAGGCTATACCCCCTGCTGTTTTATGATAAGTATGATAAGTGTCCTGGGATTTTTAATGACCACACAGAGTCAGAACCTCGGTTTAAGGTCTCATCCAAAAGACGGTGATGTTTTTACAGTATATTATCCCCATCACTATACTGAGCATTAGGCCCCACACAGACCACAGGGTGAGCACCCCTTGCTGGCCTCACTAATACTACTTCCAGTGGCAACATTTGCATTCCCCAGGAGGTCTCCCATCCAGGTAAACACCAGGCTCAACCCTGCTTAGATTCAGTGGGAACCTAGGCAAGAACTGCAGGGAGATATGGCTCTGGCTGCAGGACAACATCACCTGCCTGTGACAGTGATGACTCCCTACCAGACTTGCTGAACAAGTTCTATGCTCAGTTTGAGGCACAGAAAGAGATGGCAGTGAGGAAGACCACCCCTCCTCTCAACACCCAGGTATTATGTCTAACCACAGCCGATGTAAGGAATACTCCACACAATGTCAACCCACAGAAGGCTGATGGAAAAGACCAAATTCCTGGCAGAGTGCTCAGAGAATGTGCAGACCAGCTGGTAGATGTTCTCAATGACATCTTCAACATCTAACTGAGCAGCACCATCGTTCCAATGTGCTTCAAGTCAACCACCATCATCCCCATGGTGAAGACATCTTCAGTGTCCTGCCACAGTGAGCTCATAATGAGGCACATCAAGACCCTGCTACCCCTCACTGGACCCCCTGTAGTTTTTGTATCATCAAATGTGCTCAACAGATGATGCCATCGCCACCACCCTCCATCTGGCCCTTACCCACCTAGACAAAAAGGACACATGTTCAAATGCTGTTTATAGACTTCAGTTCAGCATTCAACACAATCATCCCTCAGCACCTGATTCGAAAGCTAAGCCTGCTGGGACTGAATATACGCTGCAAATGGATACTATACGTCCTGACTGGGAGACCTTAGTCAGTCTGAATCAGGAGCAGAATCTCCAGCATCACTATACTGAGCACTGGGGCCCCCAAGGCTGTGTGCTCAGTCCACTGCTGTTCACTCTACTGACTCATGACTGTATAGCATGTATGTATAGTATAGTGTATATATATATAGTATGACTATATATATAGTATGACGGAGTGGGTATTCTCGTTCTCATACTGTTATACTAAATGCAACCTCGAAGTTACCTATGAAAGTTAATGTCGGGGTTATGCATGTAACCATGTTCCCTGTGAAGGGAATGAGATGTTGCATACCTTTGTCATACCAGGGTAGGCCTGTGAATTGCGTCTACACTTCAGATAATAGAGGCTGGTGGCATGGTTCACAGGTGCCATATATATATCATGCGATGTGCTTAATTGCCACGTCACTTGATCATGGCAGGCCTATAGGTAGAGGCATGATTTTACACAAGCTTCAGATACCGGTCACGTGCGCAAGGCGCTTCCCTTATGCTAAATGCAACGTCAAAGTTCCGTCAAAGGGAACACATTATTAATACATTATTTGATATTTTACTTTGTGAATTTAATTTATTTTTGAAAAAATACTCATTTCAAATCTGATAACTGCAACACTACGAAAACGTGGTTCGACTGTTTACCACTGCATAACATCACCTTTTCTTTTAATAACACATATTAAGTGTTTGGGCACTGAAGACACCAGTTGGTTAAGTTTAGCAAGCAGAATTTCCCTCTATTCATCCATTATGCATTTCTTCAACTGTGCAATTATACAGGGCCATCATCGCCTTATTTTGAGCTTCATAATGCGCCACACATTCTCAATCGGAGATAGGTCAGGACTGCAGCCAGGCCATGCTAGCACCCACGTTCTCTGTTTACGCAACCATGTGCTTGTAATCCGGGCAGAATGTGGTTTGGGATGGCAACATATGTTTCTCCGAAATGTGTACATATCTTTCTGCATTAATGGTGCCTTCACAGATGTGCAAGTTACCATGGGCACTGACACACCCCCATACCATGAGAGACGCTGCCTTTAGGACCTGACACTGATTACACTTTGGATGGTCCTTTTCCTCTTTGGCCTGGAGAACTGATAGCTGTTTTGTCCAAAGTCTCTTTGAAATGTTGACTTCTTGGACCACAAAACACGATTGTGTTACTGTCCATCTCAGATGAGACCGAGCCCAGAGAAGTCGGCGGCGCTTCGGGACAGTGTTGATGTATGGCTTTTGCTTTAGATAGTAAAGTCTTAACTTGCATCTGTGGATACAGTGGTGAATGTGTATTTCAAAGTATTCCTGAGCCCATGTCTGGATATCCATTAAAGACTCATGACGGTTTTTAAGACAGTGACATCTGAGGGATCTGAGATCACACGCATTCAGAAGTGGTTTTCGGCCTTGCCATTTACACAACAAGATTTGACCGGAATCCTTGAATCTTTTAATTATATTGTGCACTGTAAAAGGTGAAATGCCCAAAATCCTACTGATTTGTATTTAGGGAATGTTGTTCTCAAAGTTTGAATTATTCCCTGACACATTTGTTGGCAGATTGGCGAGCCTTGACCCATCCTTGCTCTTGAAGGACTAGGCCTTTTTTGGAGGCTCTTATATTCTATGATTAGATAATTGCCTCACCTGTTTCACTTCATCTTCTTATTTCAACTTGTCACATCATTATTAATCCTAAATTGACCCTGTCCCAACTTTTTTGGATCATGTTGCATGAGTCTATTTCAAAATAAACGTTTATCTTCAAAAAACTATGCAGTTGATTAGGTAAAACCTAAAATAACTTGTCTTTATAGATTTTTTTGTTTAAATACAAGTCAAAATACATTTACAAATAATGCCTCTTTGTTTTTATTAGCATTTTCTATACTGTCCCAACTTTATTGGAATATGGGCTGTACATAATACTACAAATGTCCATGTAACAGCAATACATTTTATATTTCATTAAAAAGAAAACTTAAGAGTAAACCCTCAGTCACATTCTTTTGCTAATATGATGGTAATCATACTAATATGATGGAGGAAAGCAACCGACCAATCCTGAATCACTGGAAACCAGATGGTGCACAAACATAGGCCAACAACACTGATGCACATGCGAAGATGCACATTCTTAGCACACAGACAAAACAATTACGTAGGCATATAACGCAAACAAAAGGACACACACTCTCACATACACACAGACTGATTGCAACATGCTGCTGTGTAATCCCTAGCATAGGAAACAATACACAGATTGTTCTGGGCTTGGCATCTAGCTCACTGCCACTTTCCTCTTACACAATATCAAGCACATCCTCGATTGCCCATCATTGCAAAAACAGCACAGTTCATTGCAAATGGACTCAATTGATAAAAGTGGTGGTTTTTCAATTTTTCAATTTTCAATTGCACCTATGTTAGAGTCCAATGTGTTCATGTGTGTCAAGTAACTGAGAGTAAGAGATTGCCTCTGTCTATACAAATATATCCAAATTAAGATACAAAATCCTAACTATAGAGTCGTTATCCTTCATCATTATTTAGATGTTCTTTTCTTATATAGAGGTTGCTTTTAGAGGAGGCAGTGGGTGGTATGATGGTTGGTCTGGTATTCTGGCTATAATACTTCTTAAGGTATGGTTTTGTCTGCATTTTTATACTGAGAATCAAACACTTTAATGTGAAAAAATGCTAGTCATGTGTGTAATTGTGTTTCTATGAACACCAGGTAACTGTCAGGGTCAGTTACTATAACCTGTACACCGTAACTGGACTTACACCAGGTAGGAGGGCCAATATTAACTGGAGAAGGTGCTGCTCCAAATGATGCTCCAAGACTTTCTTGAGCAAAATACTCCTTGTAAAGTGTCATGTCACGGGAGGGGCCTGGCATATGGACAGCTTGACAAACAAACATTTGGTCTACATATACATTTATAGCATTTAAAAGATGCTCTTATCCAGAATAACTTACAGAAATGCACTGAAGTCTTCACTGAAAACATATCCTCATGTTGGTGCAAACAGGCTATGGTCTAAGAATACCATAATACCATGTTACTTAGGAGTTAATTTAAGAGTTAGTATAGCAAAGAAGACAATACAGTAAGACAGTAGTACTCATTTAAGTGCTTCATGATGAGATGAGATTTCAAGTCAGTATGGTGCTAGTACAGACAGAAGTTATGATGAATGTCTACCTTGAGCCTGGAGGCATGGTTGGTAAATCACACTGTACTTGTGACTTGAAGGAAATGTGGTACCAGGCTTTGATGAGTGATTGAAGTTAGCTGGGAGTTGACCTGCTTTTGGTTTTGTAGGTAACCATCCATGATTATCAGCTGCATTCTGGATCAATTGCAGTGTTCTGATGCAAGGGAAGACCAGCCAGGAGTGAATTGTAGTAATCCAACCTTCAGATGGCAAGGGGCTGCACAAGTACCTGACTGGTCTCTATGGAGATGAAAAGTCAGATCCTCCTGCTGTTCTAAAAGAGAATTTTGCATGATTGAGTCAGGGTAGCCACATGAGTGGAGAATAATAGCTGGTTGTCCAGAACCACAACAAGTTTTTATGCATTATGAGGTGGTATGATTCAGGAGACGACAAGAAATTGCATCTCCATGGATATATAGCAGGTTAGACTTGCTTGGATGTAGTTTCGCTTCATGAGTTGCCATATACTGTGAGATGTCCACTAGACATGCTGTGATCTGTGCAGGAGCATGGGTGTCTGTGGAGGACAGGAGAGAATTAGTAGTGTCATCAGCATAGAAGTGATATGAAAGCCATGTGTAGATAAAACTTGGCTAGAGTGAATAGAAGATGGCTTTAGTTTGCATAGAGCAGTTGTGGGACTTGTGACTGATTGATTGTGTCAAAGGCTGCTGAAATATCCCAAATAATTAGCACTCATGGTTGTCTGGTTCATCTAGCAACAAGAAGCTTCTGACTCTAAAGGTAGCTCTTCTGCTGCCCATGACATCTCTCAAGCGAGTAGAAGATCGACAAGCTCTCTCTGTTGCCCCTTCATGCCTTGACTTTGCCCCTGGATTAGCCTACGCCTTCCTATATCCTACGCTGGATTATATTTCTAAAGTGCCTACGTCTGCTGCCCAGCCAGCAGTTTTGGAGGCTTTTTGCCCACCTCTGTTCCTCACACCGGAACAAGAGAAATTGCACCTATTGTGTCCAGCATGGTCTCTCTGTACTTACGTCCACTTCTCCGGCCAGTGGCATAAGTTGGAGCAGCTGGTCAGCTTTGGTGGCAACAGTAGAGGTGATGCTGTGTCAAAGCAGCGCATCTCTCATTGGATAGTGGAAGCAATCTCTATCGTTTATGAGGCATGTGGTCTCACTACACCTCTGGATATAAGGGCTCAGTCCACGGGGGGTGGGGGGAATGGTTACTTCCTCGAAGGATTTATCCAAAGTGATACCCTTACAGGATGTCTGTGCTCTGGCAGGTTGGTCTATTCATTTGTCATTACAGTTTTGACATGCATTCCAACCCAGGCTTGAGTGTCTTGCAGTGATCCACGGGCTCAAAACATTTTGAACAGGCCATACACTCAGAATGACAGAGTGGGTATTCTCATTCCCACAGCATGAAGCTCATGCACAGTGAATAGAACATCTGAGTTATGCATGTAACCCTGTTCAATGAGAAGAGAATGAGACATTGCAAAGCTTTGTCATACTGGGGCATGCCCGTGAATTGCATCTTCGCTTCTGATAATAGAGGCTGAGGATGTGGTTCACAGGTGCCATTTTTATCTTCATGCTGCGCACATAATTGCCACATCACCTGATCATGGCAGGCATATAAATAGGCATGATTACACACAGACTTCAGATACTTGTCATGCGCAAGGGCGCTTCCCACTACGTGAAGCTCACGTTTTCCTCCATGTTATCCTCCTGTTCTGAAACTTCCCCTCTAAATTATTGTCTGTTGGTTCATCTTGGAAGACCAGATCAATGACCTCTTGGACAGTAAGGGTATATTTACACGACAACGATGTAGTAAAAACTAGGGATGCACCAAATGTTCAGCAACCGAAATTATTCCACCGAAAATAGCAAAAAAAGCATTTTAGGTGTTCTGCCAAATAAGTGAAAAGGCAGAATAAATTTGATCGAACAATGACATGTTTGATGACGCAAAAAATAGCCTAGAAACCAGAGCGAGACGCGCGAATGTCACGACCTCGATGAGGGGGCGTGCGCATGCACGAGCTACGTGCACAAACTACGTGCGCTTTGTTTACTGTGGACAGTAAACATGCGTGGACGTGCGTTTGTTTTGTTTCTGTTCCAGAGTATTCTGTCACGTCGCGAGAAATAAGGGAGTAAAGTACGGAAGCAGGTACAGACGTATTTATTTAAGGGCAGGCAGACAAATCCAAATCCAAACAACGTAGTCAAGACAGGCAAAGGGTCAGGCGATCGGCAAACAGGCATAAACAGAGGAAAACCAGGAATTAAAGTCGCGGTCACAGAAAACAGGGTCAAAACACAAAACAAGAAACATGAACTAGTACTATGGACTGGGCACAGAAAAAACAGAGGGGACTAAATGAACTAATCTATAGGTCAAACTAACTAAATCTATCATGGTACATAACATTAACAACGTATCTAACTATACTATATCTACTATAATACTCCGTGAGGTGTACAGGGACGCGAGCAGTATATATCCCCAATATAATCAGCTGTATATAACCGAATAGAACCATTTTTTGCACACTTGTTAATGCACTTTTTAATGCACTTTTTTTGTAGTAGGCTACAGAGTGTTACATTCTTTCAGCAGTCAGTTATAGGCCTAACATAGGCTATTCAAGGGGGGCTCAAAGATGATCAAAATATTTTTATTTTACTCATTTATTTATTTAAAGTTATATTGTGCCTTGTTGGTAGCCTATACCTGATGGAATGAAAAAAAAATGTTCAGTGTTAAATAAATATTTTGAAATTGTAGTTTTTGTAATTTATTTTTTTCTCTGATAAGAAAGACAAAACGGTAAAAAGCACATTTTGACTATTTAATTTATGCAATGGTGAAAAAAATGGCAAAATAAATGGAAAAAATGCGAAAAAACGTGTTCGTTATTCGGCCTTCAGCTTTCGGCCAAGTTTTTCATTATATTCTGTGTCGGCCAAGAATTTTCCTTCCGGTGCATCCCTACTAAAAACTAAAAAAGTTTTTCCTTGAAATATTTTAAAAGTTTCGGGTACAGAGGACAGCATTGTCAAAATGATCCCCGTTCACACAGATTTACGAAAACGACTAAAAACTCTGAATTATGCATGCCAGGCCTGTAGTTAGCAATGTCATTTTGTAAAGAAACATCTGGGTTACGCATGTAACCGTGTTCCCTGAGAAGGGAACGAGATGTTGTGTTAGTTGAATGCTGTGGGAAGCACCCTCGCGCGTGACTGGTATCTGACCGGTATCTATTTATAGGCCTGCCGTGATCAGGTGACTTTGCAATTAAGCGAGTCATGTGATATATACAACACCTGTGGAACACGCCATCAGCCTCTGATATCTGAAGTGAAGACGCAATTCACAGGCATGCCCCAGTATGACAAAGCTACTTAACATCGTCGTGTAAATGGGTCTTAAGTCTTGCTGCAATAACCTAAGTCACTGAAATGGCAGCTCAGGTACATTTGTAGACATTTCCCCCAAACACCTCTTTTGATCTCTGTTGTTTAGCTAGGAAATTATGGGTTTTAATTTGTTTATTTTAGTTATTTTGTAACATTGCAGGTGCTTGTGCTTGCAGGTGCATATCTCGTGACAGTGTCAAGGCATCCTATGACCTCTGTTCCTGATGTACACTATGTATGATCAGGCCTATGCAGTTTTATTCTTTCACTGCTTCTAGATTCCCCTATGACACTTCAAAGACCAATAGATTCCTGTCTCAGTGGGAACCTGGGCAAATGAGGTGGGAACACAGGCATTTCTCATGACACTGTTAAGGTCCCCCTTGTTCCATAAAAAATATACACAGACATGGCATGTACAGCTTCACAATTTCAGGATTCCCTTAAACCACCTTGATTTGACCCACACTGGTAGATCTAAAAATCCATTTCAATAGATAAGGTTCAAATTTCACTCTGGGTCAAACAGCCTCAATATGCAAAAATTTTTATCCAATCCTTTTTGCACCCCTGGGTCATGGTCATCAGGACTTATGATGGAAATTATGTACAATTCTATTAAATTAAATTAAATTAAATTAAATATTATTTACATGCTGTAGCACTTTTAACAATGGCAATTGTCATAAGCAGTTTCACAGGTATCCTGATGTAGGTATTAATTGAGATAAATCAATAAAGTTCTCTAGAGGTAGTCTTTGGGTGCTACATGGCCAGTCAATTTAGTTATGATGAGAACTGTGCACTTCACTCCATGGCTTCCACAGGCCCAAGGGTCAACACTGGCACATAGGGTAGGTTCACTAGGTGTCCCATTGCCTGGAGCAAGGTTTCAGTCAGTTCTAACACAGAGGGATCAATAGCTGCATCTTGGAGCTCCCAATGCAAGTAGCAAAAAATATATTGTATTGCCTGTTCATGCCTTAAGCAAGACAATATCATTAGACCTCACCAGACTGTTGCTGTGGGGGATGCAGGACTGAGCTGAAACGCAGATGGAGGCCCCATTTGGAGTGGATATTGCGGAATGAAGGGAATCAACCACAGTAGCGGCATGTATTCACATGCCCAACAGGTCATAGACACTTGGGGTGTGAAGAATATGCCAAGATGCGCAAAGCTTTATCAGAAATAGTGGTAAGAATTCAAAATAAATCCTGTATTTCCTTTGTTTAGTCACTGCATCTTACTGTAATCAACTGACTTTAATATGGTGTTACTATTCCTAAGCTATAGTTTTGTGAATAATGATTAGCCAGAGATGCATCAGAGACTGCCTGGGTAAATAAGACATGCCCCTCTCATTAATATATAAGCAGCAAGGAGATACAGCCTTCCACTAATATTGGCACCCTTGATATGAGCAAAGCAGGCTTTGAAAAATTGTCTTTACTGTTTAACTTTTGATCTTTGTTAAAAAAAATCACAAAAATAGTCTGCTCTCATGGATATCAAACAATTGCAGACACAACACAGATTTATAAAAAATATCTTTGTTAAATATAGTTGTGCAACTATTATTGGCACCCCAATGAATTCATAGCACACGCATTGAACATGCTCATTTCCACCGTCAGGACAATAATTAAGAAATTCCAGTCAACTGAAAATGTTATGAATCAACCTGGAGGAGGATGTGTGTCTACATTGTCTCAATGTACTGTGAAGAGGATGGTTTGAGTGGCCAAAAAATCTCCAAGGATCACAGCTAGAGAATTGCAGAAGTTATTTGCATCTTGGGATCGGAAAGTCTCCAAAACGCCAATCCAAAGTCACATCACCACCAGAGTTGGGTATAACGTGTTACAAAGTTTGGTGTCATCGCAAAAATTTGGTGTCATCGCTCTCACACTCCCTCATACTGGTCACTTTACTGTAATCTAATTACTTTTTTCTGATAAAGCAGTAATGCAACGCATTACTTTATATTTTATGTAATTCGATTACAGTTACTAATGTCAATAAAATTACATTACTTGCAAATTTATTGTTAAGAAAACAATATTAAGTAAAATGAAGTTTAAAAATAAATCATGTTTTGCCCCGAAGATTTTTTTTTAGCCCTGAATAATTCTCCACTTGGAGCAGTTTGTCACTTCCTAACTAAATGTCAGTAATGTCATGTAATTTTACATCTTCAGTGAATGGAAGTGAGACCAATCAGACAGGGTTTAAAGGAAAATACATGGAAATGTTCATGTCTTATTGGCTGACAGCTCTCAATTCTGCCAAACACTAGCTCACAGTCAGTGTGAGGAAAAATGGATATATGGCTTTTATATATGTATACACAGTATCTCACAAAAGTGAGTACACCCCTCACATTTTTGCAAATAATTGATTATACCTTTTCATGTGACAACACTGAAGAAATGACACTTTGCTACAATGTAAAGTAGTGAGTGTACAGCTTGTGTAAGAGTGTAAATTTGCTGTCCCCTCAAAATAACTCAACACAGAGCTATTAATGTCTAAACTGCTGGCAACAAAAGTGAGTACACCCCTAAGTGAAAATGTCCAAACTGAGCCCAATTAGCCATTTTCCCTCCCCGGTGTCATGCGACTTGTTAGTGTTACAAGGCCTCAGGTGTGAATGGGGAGCAGGTGTGTTAAATTTGGTGTCATCGCTCTCACACTCCCTCATACTGGTCACTGGAAGTTCAACATGGCACTTCATGGCAGAAGTCTCTGAGGATCTGAAAAAAAGAATTGTTGCTCAACATAAAGATGGCCTAGGCTGTAAGAAGTTTGCCAAGACCCTGACGCTGAGCTGCAGCATGGTGGCCAAGACCATACATCAGTTTAACAGGACAGGTTCCACTCAGAACAGGCCTCACCATGGTCGACCAAAGAAGCTGAGTGCACATGCTCAGCGTCATCTCCAGAGGTTGTCTTTGGGAAATAGATGTATGAGTGCTGCCAGCATTGCTGCAGAGGTTGAAGGGGTGGGGGGTCAGCCTGTCAGTGCTCAGACCATACGCCGCACACTGCATCAAATTGGTCTGCATGGCTGTCATCCCAGAAGGAAGCCTCTTCTTAAGATGATGCACAAGAAAGCCCGCAAACAGTTTGCTGAAGAAAAGCAGACTAAGGACATGGATTACTGGAACCATGTCCTGTGGTCTGATGAGACCAAGATAAACTTATTTGGTTCAGATGGTGTCAAGCGTGTGTGGCGGCAACCAGGTAAGGAGTACAAAGACAAGTGTGTCTTGCCTACAGTCAAGCATGGTGATGGGAGTGTCATAGTCTGGGGCTGCATGAGTGCTGTCGGCACTGGGGAGCTACAGTTCATTGAGGGAACCATGAATGCCGACATGTACTGTGACATACTGAAGCAGAGCATGATCCCAGCATGTATTCCAGCATGATAACACCCCAAACACACCTCCAAGATGACCACTGCCTTGCTAAAGAAGCTGAGGGTGAAGGTGATGGACTGGCCGAGCATGTCTCCAGACCTAAACCCTATTGAGCATCTGTGGGGCATCCTCAAACGGAAGGTGGAGGAGCACAAGGTCTCTAACACCCACCAGCTCCGTGATGTCATTATGGAGGAGTGGAAGAGGACTCCAGTGGCAACCTGTGAAGCTCTGGTGAACTCCATGAACAATAGGGTTAAGGCAGTGCTAGAAAATAATGGTGGCCATAAAAAATATTGACACTTTGGGCCCAGTTTGGACATTTTCACTTAGAGGTGTACTCAGTTTTGTTGCCAGCGGTTTAGATATTAATGGCTGTGTGTTGAGTTATTTTGAGGGGACAGCAAATTTTTACACAAGCTGTACACTCACTACTCTACATTGTAGCAAAGTGTCATTTCTTCAGTAGTGTCACATTAAAAGATATAATCAAATATTTACAAAAATGTGAGGGGTGTACTCACTTTTGTGAGATACTGTATATGTGTGTGTGTGTATATATATATATATATATATATATATATATATATATATATATATATATATATATATATATATATTTTAAACAGTAAAGGGGAAACTGAAACGCTAACATCCTTTGATGCTGTTCAGGAAAATAAGGTGTGTAAATGTCTATATGAGTTCCAGTTTACGTGAACATAACATGAGCAGAGCATAAGGAAGGATAATTGTAGCAGCTAAACCCAATGATATCTTAGTTGTGCCTCCCCTTGGCTAGCGACACCAAACTAATCTAGTTTAAAAAGTTTTATATTTTATCGGACTAATAGTCCTACAAACAGTATCAAACATCCAAGGCATGTTTTATGATAAATACAACTTTTTCTGATCATGTCATACATTGACGTGGGCTAAAATTACTTAAAGAACTATGCGTTTCACTTTGTAGTGTATTTTTGTATGTCTGATAAGTTTTAAAAGCAACGGGAAAGTAAAGTAATTAGTAATCTGATTAATTTGTACATGCCGTTATCAGTAATGTAATCAAATTACAATTTTAAAGTAGTAATTAGTAATCTATAGTGGATTGCATTTTTTAGTAACTTATCTAACACTGATCACCACAAGTTATTCGGAAGGGTTTCAAGAAAAAGCCTCTACTGTCATTCTAAAATAAAATCAACCATCTTCAATTTGCCAGATACTACTGGAACTTCAAATGGGATTGGGTTCTATGGTCAGATGAAACCAAAAGCTTTTTGGTAATAAACACCAGAGGTGGTATTTTGGCACACACAGAGGTAGCCATATGGAAAAGTACCCCATGCCCATGGTTAAATATGGTGGTGGCTCTTTAATGTCTTGGGGCTGTTTTCTGCCAGAGGACCTGGACATTTTGTTAGGATACAGTGAGGGAAAAAAGTATTTGATCCCCTGCTGATTTTGTACGTTTGCCCACTGACAAAGAAATGATCAGTCTATAATTTTAATGGTAGTTGTATTTGAACAGTGAGAGACAGAATAACAACAAAAAAATCCAGAAAAACGCACGTCAAAAATTTTATAAATTAATTTGCATTTTAATGAGGGAAAAAAGTATTTGACCCCCTCTCAATCAGAAAGATTTCTGGCTCCCAGGTGTCTTTTATACAGGTAACGAGCTGAGATTAGGAGCACACTCTTAAAGGGAGTGCTCCTAATATCAGTTTGTTACCTGTATAAAAGACACCTGTCCACAGAAGCAATCAATCAATCAGATTCCAAACTCTCCACCATGGCCAAGAGCAAAGAGCTCTCCAAGGATGTCAGGGACAGGATTGTAGACCTACACAAGTCTGGAATGGGCTACAAGACCATTGCCAAGCAGCTTGGTGAGAAGGGGACAACAGTTGGTGCGATTATTCGCAAATGGAAGAAGCACAAAAGAACTGTCGATCTCCCTCGGCCTGGGGCTCCATGCAAGATCTCACCTCGTGGAGTTGCAGTGATCATGAGAACAGTGAGGAATCAGCCCAGAACTACGCGGTAGGATCTTGTCAATGATCTCAAGGCAGCTGGGACCATAGTCACCAAGAAAACAATTGGTAACACACTACGCTGTGAAGGACTGAAATCCTGCAGCACGCGCAAGGTCCGCTGCTCAAGAAAGCACATATACATGCCCGTCTGAAGTTTGCCACTGAACATCTGAATGATTCAGAGGACAACTGGGTGAAAGTGTTGTGGTCAGATGAGACCAAAATGGAGCTCTTTGGCATCAACTCAACTCGCCGTGTTTGGAGGAGGAGGAATGCTGCCTATGACCCCTGGAACACCATCCTCACCGTCAAACATGGAGGTGGAAACATTATGCTTTGGGGTTTTTTTTCTGCTAAGGGGACAGGACAACTTCACCGCATCAAAGGGACGATGGACGGGGCCATGTACCGTCAAATCTTGGGTGAAAACCTCCTTCCCTCAGACAGGGCATTGAAAATGGGTCGTGGATGGATATTCCAGCATGACAATGACCCAAAACACACAGCCAAGGCAACAAAGGAGTGGCTCAAGAAGAAGCACATTAGTGGCCTAGCCAGTCTCCAGACCTAAATCCCATAGAAAATCTGTGGAGAGAGCTGAAGGTTCGAGTTGCCAAACTTCAGCCTTGAAACCTTAATGATTTGGAGAAGATCTGCATAGAGGAGTGGGACAAAATCCCTCCTGAGATGTGTGCAAACCTGGTGGCCAACTACAAGAAATGTCTGACCTCTGTGATTGCCAACAAGGGTTTTTAAACCAAGTACTAAGTCATGTTTTGCAGAGGGGGTCAAATACTTATTTCCCTCATTAAAATGCAAATCAATTTATAACATTTTTGACATGCGTTTTTCTGTATTTTTTTGTTGTTATTCTGTCTCTCACTGTTCAAATACAACTACCATTAAAATTATAGAATGATCATTTCTTTGTCAGTGGGCAAACGTACAAAATCAGCAGGGGATCAAATACTTTTTTCCCTCACTGTACATGGCATCATGGTCTCCATCAAATATCAACAGATATTAAACTTAAAATGAGCCATGGTTGGATCTTCCAGCAGGACAATGATCCAAATCATACATCAAAATCAAAATAGGGAGAGTGAGAATTTGAAAAAAAAAAAAAAAAAAAAGCACAGTAAAAAAATGTACTAAATTTTGTTTATTTCATTGACTCTCTGGGGCTTTAGGGGGCAAAAATCAAACATTGTTTTTATTTTTTATGTATTCTATAATTAATTCTACAATGGATTCTATAATGTTTACTTATATCAGAATGTATTTATAGAAATTCTACTGTACACATGCATGGATGTTTTGTAGGGAGGAGTCATGTGTATTTTATTAAATTATTATTTTATGGGAGAATTACCATGCAACCCAAGGACAAATCTTGTATTTATATATCAAATGCTTTCAACGCAGCTTAAACTGTTGAAAAATATGCACTGTTCTTGCCCAGTACTTTTTTGATCTCCAGAGGGCTAAATTCACACACATACAGAGAGAGAGAGAGAGAGAGAGAGAGAGAGAGAGAGAGAGAGAGAGAGAGACCGAGGTGAAAGGAATGCATAAGATTAAATTCCTGTCTTGGGCTAAGGAATTTTATTGACTCTAAATCCCAAGTTGCCAGGAGTGACCAATACTTTGTCAGGAAATGCTTGGTGTGTATGAATGTTAAATTTTGTGTGTCTGTAAAGGAGGGAAGGGGATGGATAACCATTGTGGACTTGTTGAAAAGTTAAGCAGCAGGGCTCGAAAAGCACATTCCCGAGGTATATTAAATAGTTAGGAATAAAATGTTAAATATGATCGCAGTGTGGTGTACACTATGCCAGAGTGAGGGGGGGGGGCAAAAATTGGAGAAAGAATTACAGACGTACAGTAGGTATAAACAGATTTATGTGTCAGACTGAAAGTTTAGAAGCACAATAACACACCAGAGAGACATGGGTGGATATTTAAGTCATTAAAAAGCACCAGTTTTGTGAAAAAAAGCACCATTCATGTGTGTGTGAGAGTGAGTGAGTGGTGAAAAAGATCCATTGTCAGTTTCTTTCTGACACAGTTTCATCAACACAACACATCCACACACACAAAGTGTGTTCTCCTGTGTATTTGCTTGTGTGTGTGGTGTGTGCGTGTGTGCGTGCATATGCGCATCCACATGTGTGAGCCCAATCTGACCGATTAGGTTGTGTTACCTTATCACTACCTGGGTGCATAGTGTAATGATAATGAGTCTTTGATACATACATATACATATGTACAGTGAAATTCTTTTCTTCGCATTCTTTTCAGAGCGCAGGGTCAGCCATGATACAGCACCCCTGGAGCAGAGGGTTAAGGGCCTTGCTCAAGGGCCCAGCAGTGGCAGCTTGGCAGTGCTGGGGCTTGAACGCCCAACCTTCCAATCAATAACCCAGAGCCTTAACCGCTGAGCCACCAATGCCCACTAATATTGTCAGAAAAAGCAGTGGAGGTGGCAGAGAGGACATTTTGCTCTTTCTTTTTTGTGACATAAATATGGGTAGAATTGACAATATAAGTCTTCTATACCTTTTTTTTGTTTATTTGTTTCTCTCTTGCTCTGGAACAGACCCAATTCTTATCAAGTGTTGTAAGAACAAGTTCCAAACATTCCAATATCCTCAGCACCCACACATGCACTATAGTAGCCAGCTCTACGTCTTTCTGTTAATGGACGTCACATAACCATGCAAACACAAATCACAAATTCCCTGTGAAATTCGACTTGACAGCTCAAATTATAAATTATTATAATAAGCTTACCATTACGAATTGGGTTAAGGTAAGGAGGCAGTTTTGAACACTGTTTTTTTTAATGTATTTGCTCAATAATTGATTTTTGTTCATTTCAACCAAAAAAAAGTTTTGTACTGCAGCTTTAACCAATTAGATGTCCTTTAATTCCATATATACAATACAATACAATACAAAAAATAAATAAATAAAACAAACTGAGCTTCATATTTATCTTGTCTTTCAATTATACTTTTTGAAAATTAATTACTAAATATTTTTTAAGTTGAATGATCACAGCTTCATATAGAAATATTTATAAAATAAATAAATAAATAAATATTACATTTTGTTTGTGACCAGCATTAACACCTCCATATATGCAGGAAGTGAGCAAATCCTATTCTGTTTCTTAATCATGACAAGTCAATATGCAGATCAATCAAACTTTCAGGTCCAATGCTGCACATTTTCCCTGTTTCTGAATAGAAATTAGCATTGTTGTTAACCACAATGCTTTATGCTAATGTATTTGTAAAAATACAGATGATGTCAATTAAAGTAATTATTTAATGTAAAGATGCTACTGAGGGGGGCACGGTGGCATAGTGGTTAGCTTTGAGGGTTTCCTGCAGGTATTCCGGTTTCCTCACCGTATTAGCCTTTACCTCAATAAGAATATATGTAGACCATATATTTCTCTCTAAAACATCTCAGCACAGAATTTTGATTACAAACCAACTAATGACTACACTGTGTAGGTGACAGTACATGTGTAGTGTAAAACTGCTGAAATGGATAGAGAAAGTGAATGATTTGAACTTCATTGTTCATTGAATATAGAAAATCGTGTTCAGTCTTTCACTCTGTCTCACTGCATTCTGTGTGCATTATGTGAAATGCATTGTTGTCTCATGTTAAAATGTTTCATACCGGTATAATCAATTCACCTGCCATGCCCTGAGTTAGCATGCTAACTGTCTCTGAAAATATGGATTATTACCACCTGCATGTGCTCCATGAATATTTTCTAAATCCAGAATTACACAATCTGAGTTCACATGCCCCAGAAGGCTGGCTAGCCTGATCTATTTTGGTGTTTCATTTCCTACTACTGTAAAAATTTACATTATGTTACCAAGGGTCACATATGCATATGGTGACTAATTGATGTAAATTATATTTATAAGAATAATTAATTAGCTATATTCTATAATGAATGGGTGAAGGCTAATAAGCTTTGTGTGTCAAAATTACTTGGGGAGCTCCTACTTTTTTAGATGCTTATGTGCAACTTTTGAATCAGGATCATATTTACAACAGTAACAATAATTACAGTGAACAATGCTGATGTTACTAACAATTAATTAAGGGCAGTTCAAGCTAGTTTGGTCAGGGAGCATGACCCTATCTTGAAAATATTATTTTAAAAAAAACTACAGGATTATTAATAAGGCATATCTCAACCAAACATTTCTTAGCAATGATTCAAGCAAGTAACATGCTAACTCTGCATTGATGTACTATGTCTTTACATGGTATTTTAAATGAACAGTGTGACTTAACAGTTAACATTATTAACACTGAATGCTAATGTCCTACTAAACTGCAGATGAGCCAGTCCCAATGCTTATCAATATGCTGTCATTTGTTAGTAGTCAGATTAGCTTTTAATGGATTCTCTAATGATAGCAAGCCAAGAGTGTGACAGTTAGTATGTGAGTTTGTAAAGCTAGCTAGAGGGTTTGTTTGAGGTGGAGTGTGGGGCATTTGAAAACTCATTACAAAGGGTAAGTGTATGTGAAAATGATTGTCTCTCAGATGAAACCAGAACACAAACATGAGTCACCAATTAAGAGAAGAAGCGTGAACTGCTAAGAGCAAGAGTATGAGACAGAGACCAACAGAGAGATCATCTAATAACTGCCTAATAATTGTTTCAGAAATTATGCAAGCATTATTATGGACAAAGAATGATATGTTATGATATAGAACATGTAACAGACAGCAGGCTCCTCAAGGAGCTGAGGGGCAGGCATGGGAAGCTGGGTCATCAACTTCAGCAGGGAGAGAAGGCAGGGCGACATCCTCAGAGGAACATGGAGGCAGAGCGATGTCCTCAGCAGAGCAGGATGGTGGAGTGACGTCCTCAGCCAATCAGGAACATGGAGCGACGTCTGAAGTGGAGCCTGGCATAGTGACATCCGAGGTACAACAGGGAAGAAAAGCGAAGCTCCTGGCTGAACCGGGAGGCTGAGCAACGCCTTCAGCTGAACAGGGAGACTGATCAGCGTCCTCAGCTGAGCAGGAAGGCAAAATGACACCCTCAACATAGCAGGATGGCAGAGCAACGTCCTCAGTGGAGCAGGATGGCAGAGCTTGGTTGACTGTGTCATCAGTCTCAAGTTTGAGAATACCTTATTTGGTTGTGATGTTGGCTTCAGGCATGAGGAGAACTTGGTTGGCTGTGTCATCAGTCTCAAGCACAAGCATACTTTGGTTGGCTGTGACATCGGCTTCAGGCGTGAGCAAAACTTGGTTGTCAGTGTCAGCAGACTCGGGCATGAGCATAACTTGGTTGTCCGTGTTGTCGAACTCAGATAGGAACATGGCTTTTGAGGCCGACTCTTTGACCTCAGACTGGAACTTGGCATGAGAGGCCGCCTCTTCGCTGTCAGACAGGAGCGTGTCTTGGGAGGTTGCCTCTTCACCTTCGGACAGGAGCGTGTCTTGGGAGGTTGCCTCTTCGCCCTCGGACAGGAACATGGCTTGGGAGGTCACCTCATTGACCTCAGACAGGAACATGGCTTGGGTGGCCATCTCAGCAACCTCTAGCAGGAAATTTATGCTGGAGCACTGGAAAGGAGGTCACCATGTTGCCCTCCAACTGGGGCTTTGGGGAGGAGGTTGCCAAGTTGACCTCATGCTTGAACTCTGGAGACCCCCTCATGGGTCTCATGTTGGAGTGCTGGGGAGGAGGTCACCACATTGACGTCCAGCTGGAGCTCAGCAGGTGAGACCACCTTGTGGGTCTCAGGTTGGCATGATGAGGAGGAGGTCACCATATTGATCTCCAACTGGGGCTCAGGATCTGAGGTCACCATGTTGACCTCAGATGAGTGTTCAGCCAGTGAGACCACCTCATAGGTCTCATGCTGGAACTCTGGGGAGGAGGTTGCCACGTTGTCCTCTGGCTGGAGCTCTGCAGGTGAGACCACCTCGTGAGTCTCACGTTGGAGCTCTGGAGATGAGGTCGCCATGTTGACCTCCAGCTGGAGCTCTGCAGGTGAGACCACCTCTTGGGTCTCAGGTTGGAACTCTGGTGTGGGGGCCACCCTCTTTGCCTGCATATAATAGGTGGTGATGAATGACAGGGCAGGTTTATCTGCCAGGCTGACCCCCCCCCCCAAAAAAATGTTCCAGGTCAGCCTTAGATTCTGGACTCCGAAACACCATAACAAATACTCCCACAAACTGGGTTAGATTCCCAAGTTCCCTGGCTCCCTTGGCCACTAGGAGATGCACCCACTGGCTCGCTGGTCCAAAGAACTGGGACCACATGAACTTGAGCCATTTCTTCTCCTCCGGCTTGGGGTCTCCAAGGCAAGCAAAATATAACTGGCAGTCCATAAGAAAATATTGAGGATAGCCCAATAATCCATTATAAGGATCTGGGAGCTCTATGGCAGTCCATTGAGGAAACTGAATCGAATCCAAGGCTGGCACAGTTTCCTTGGTTTCCCTGGCATGATGTCTCCTCCGTTTTCCTGCTGCATCCATGGTGCAGTGAAGTATTCTGTCATGTAACTGAATGTAATGGAGGTTAGGACGGATGCAAATGCAGATAAGAGTTTTATTAAAGAGAGGCAGGCAGACAAATCCAAAACATGAGACAATAGCATGGTCAAAAAACAGGCAATAGGTCAGGCGATCGGCAAAAGGGCATAAACGAGACAAAACAGGAATCGAGAATGAAGGCAAGAACAAGAACAAAACGCTTGGTATATGGAAAACACATGTAATACTTTGCTAAGTACAAAGGGACATGAGGAGTTTAAATGACAAACGTAATCAAGAGTGAACACAAAACAGCTGAGACTAATGATGGCACATATGGGAAACAACCAGTGACAATACAGGGGCATAGCCAGGACATAAACAATAACAAATGCACATGTAGACAGTAAACAAAGTCAGTGTCACTGACAAACCCAGAAGCATGCCACGTGCTCCAGTGCTAGCGCAAGGGGAAATTGTGACAATTATGCATCTAGGGTACTCACTAAGGTGTACATATCCACTGTTACACCATATGTAGGGTCCAAACATAGGGCTGTATTCAGAGTTGTCAAGTTAAGTCAAGTATTTTCCCAGGGAAAGTCATTCCTATCCATAGTCATGCTATGCAGCTTAATTCACATTTCTCCACAACTCATTTGGTTATTAGAATTATCTGCACTTTGCTGAGGTAGCCAGACATTTCTTGTTTATAGCTATTGAGGCAGGAAATTACAGTTGTGTCTACATTAACTCTCTTGAATTAAGACCTTTAAGCTAGATAAATAAATAAATAAAAAATCAGAGGAAAGGAGATGTGATCTGATGAACTAGACTGCATTTTATCACTTTCAGGTCAGTTGCAATTCAATGTAGTATAAAAGCAAGACGAAACTACAAAAATAAAGTGTAAACTAATATGATAATATACAAATTAGAAGAGGGAAAATATTTAACTAAGTGACAATTAGTAGTCTTATGAGTTAAATACTGCATATTAACACTGATTGTCAAGTCATGCCAGGACATAAAAAGGATCTTAAGAGCAATTATGAAGTTTATTTATGATCATTGCAAAATTCTCAATTTAACAATATGAGTTCCATTCACATATTTGGCTGTCAACCTATCACGTAGCACTTGATACAGTCATTCACACAGTACATTCATCTTCTGTAACTGTATTATAATGGTCAGAGCCTACTGGCAATTTAGAGTACCCAATCTACCTAACAGTATGTTTTTTTTAATTTGAGAGGAATTGAGAACCTGGAGGAAACCCACGCAGAAGTGGAAACAATAAGCACAGAAAATGCAAACAGACAATAGCCTGCACTCAGTAGGACTTGCTTCAGCACATTTTTTCCACAATGAACTTGACCTCGGATAGTATTTCATACTGACAGGCGCAGAAAGTGTGAAGCTTATAGGCAGGGGCAAAAATACTTTTCCTGCATTTGTGAGTTGCAGCAGAAATGACTGCACAAATCATGAAAAAATCATCTTCAGTAACTGCTTTATTCTGGTCAGGGTTTTGGTGGATCCAAAGCCTGTCCAGTGATCACTGAATGTGTGTAATGACATGGGACTGGAGGGAGAAGCAATGTCAGATCAGCGTCTTTATTTTGTAAACTTAAATCAGGACACATTAAACGCAGTCACTACTGAACAGGATTAATGAGGTTAAACAGGAAACTGGATGCGACGCAGGGAACAGAATAGGACATGTAAATAAGACCGCAACACGAGGGGTTTAAATATTCAACATAATCAAGCTGAAACACAGACAGTTGGGGCAAATTAAAGACACACCCTCGAACGTCAACCAATGCTTAAACAAGGGGAAAACCAAAACAAACAAAGGCGCATGTCCATATACAAAAGTCTCGTGCACGCACGGTCTCTAAAGCCGCGCATGCATGTCGACGCTGCAGTGCCATCTGCCGGCAGGAGCGTAACAGAACCCCCATCCAGTCCGGGGCCCCTGTGTGATCTGTATCTCGCTGCAAACAGGAAAACAGGGCAGCCTCCTCCGGGCAGCAGACAGGCGGAGCACCACCCCCAGCGGTACTGAAGCTCAGGGTGCCATCCTCAGCGGGACTGGAATGCTGGGCGATGCCCTCAGCGGGACTGGAATGCTGGGTGACGCCCTCAGCAGGACTGGAATTCTGGGCGATGCCCTCAGCGGGACTGGACAACGGGACAGCTTCCTCGGCTGGGCTGGACAACGGGACAGCTTCCTCGGCTGGACAGGGCAGCAGGATAGATTCCTCAGCAGGACAGGGCAGCAGGATAGCTTCCCCAGCAGAAGATGGCAGCAGGATAGCTTCCTCAGCAGGAGAGGGCAGCAGGATAGCTTCCTCAGCAGGACAGGGCAGCAGGATAGCTTCCTCAGCAGGACAGGGCAGCAGGATAGCTTCCTCAGCAGGACAGGGCAGCAGCATAGCTTCCTCAGCTGGACAGGGCAGCGGGACAGCTTCTTCAGCAGGACAGGGCAGTGGAACTGCTTCTTCAGCTTAGCAGGACAGCAGGGCAGCTTTTTCGGTGGCAGAGATCTCCCCGCGGGCAAGGTTGGAGCTCTGAGGTTACCCTGTTGACCTCAGGCGGTGACTCCGAGGTCGCCACGTTAACCTCGGGCCGGGACTCTGGGGCTGCGACCTCCTGCTGCCTGCATTGCCCAGTGTATTCCCCTGGCAGCGGGAAGCCCCAGTAGTTGGGGTAGCTCTGCTGCCTGCATGGCGTGGTGTAATTCCCCTGCAGTGGGAAGCCCCAGGAGTTCAGGTAGCTCTGCTGCCTGCATGGCGTGGTGTAATTCCCCTGCAGTGGGAAGCCCCAGGAGTTCAGGTAGCTCTGCTGCCTGCATGGCGTGGTGTAATTCCCCAGCAGTGGGAAGCCACAGTAATCAGTGTAGCTCAGTTGCCCTTGTAGCGCGGCGTAGCTCTCCGGCAGCGGGGGCAAGGGTAACTTGCGTGGGTGGCAGCGTCGCGCATGGCCCGGCTTGCTGCAGCGGCTTCAGAAGGTGGTGGAGCTGAGCAAGTTCTTCATTTATTTGTCGACTCTGTTCCCAGAACAAACAGTGCCACCTCTCAAAACTCGTCCTCTTCGGCAGAGCTCATGTTGACCTGCTGCTTCCACATGGTAGGCGCAGTATTCTGTCACGACATGGGACTGGAGGCAGAAGCAATCGCAGATCAGCATCTTTATTTTGGAAACTTAAATCAGGACACATTAAACGCAGTCACTTCTGAACAGGATTAACGAGGTTAAACAGGAAACCGGATGCGAGGCAGGAATAGGACATGTAAATAAGACCGCTTAGCACACATAACACATTCACCTTTTACTTATTATTAACGGATAATACTGCGCACCATGCACATCAACACAAGGTGTTTAAATAACCAACATAATCAAGCTGAAACACAGACAGCTGGGGCAAATTAAAGACACACCCTCGAAAGTCAACCAATGCTTAAACAAGGGGAAAACCAAAACAAACAAAAGCGCGTGTCCATATACAAAAGTCTCGTGCACACGCGCGCATGTTGACGCTGCAGTGCCATCTGCCGGCGGGAGCGTAACAGTGTGAGGTGGGAATACTCTGTGAACCTACACTCACAGAGTGTTCACACCTAGGTACATTTAGGATAACCAATAACCAGCCAAGGAAATTGGAGAATATAATATTCTGCAGGGCCCCTAAGCAACTGCTTATAACACTTTTTGCTAGATTAACAATAACCTAGTTATAGCTCACTGATAAGTAGTTCATAATTTTATTGTAAGAATCAGCATGTCAAGTAAAGCTCAGTCCTAAAGATAAATATTAGGATCCTGTCTCCTTTGAGTGCCTTAAGAAAATGTGACTAGTAGATTAGTCTGCGATCAGTTGTAGAAGAGTAATGACTTATGTCCCTGTTACATCTATGTTATGTTCCCTGGTGTCACCCAGTAGAAGATGGGTTCCCTTTTGTGTCTGGTTCCTCTTAAGGTTTTTTCATGTCATCTCAGGGTTTTTTTCCCTTCCCACTGTCGCCTCTAGCTTGCTCAATACAGATCAAAATCAGTGACAAAAGAGGACAGAGATGGACTGATGCTCTCTCACTCTCTCCCTCTATTTCAATCTCTTCCTCTCCCTCTCTTTCTCTCTCTCCTCTTCGATCTATCACTAAGAAAACAATAAAGTGGTTCAAGGGACAATCCCTCTGATGTCTTTGAGCATCTTTACCCAACTACACAAAATATTTTGAATCAGTATGTTTAGCTCACACACAGGTGTAGATGTAGTAAGCTGTTTTTTTTTTTCTCTCCCATTTCCAGCATAATTTCCACATTATTTGCAAAAGACATTGAATGTTATGTAACTGCCATACAAATGTGCAATCTAAACACACACTTTAAGAAATATGGACGCGGCAACACTCAAAGTGCACTTACTGCTTCATTCATATATATTTGATTGTACAAAAAAGTCAGGGTAAAAAGGGTGAAGAAATGGAAAGTGTGGCTGATTTTAGCTACTAAACTTTGGGCAATTAGTGGATGCTAGGTTTGTATGTTTTTACCCATCTCCTATAACCATGTGTAAATTGCCCCCTTGCATGTTGCTGACATTTGTGTAGTATTGCCAGGTGAATTGTTTACCCTCAGAACTGGAGTACTTTTTAAATTCTATCACAGGTTGTTTTTCATTAATTCTCATGGGAATTTTTTTACTTATGACAAAATGTATAATAATACAAGATCATTTAAGTCCTTGTTAAAATAACTGCTTGTCAGTTGGACTGCTATTTCACCCAGATCTGGCAACCCGTGTCATTTTTTAATCTGTACACAGCAGGCTTTTCATTAAAACCAATTAGTAAAATCATTTAAATTAATGCCCAACACAATGTGTTCCGACAAAAGAGTCTTTATTTAATAAATACTTAATTTATTTATTACTTGCAATTCCTTTTTTGACTGTTGTCTATACCATGTTAAAGCAGCTTTTAAACCGCAATTTGTGCTTCACACAGCACACAGCAGTTGGTGTTTCTATGTGCACTTTCCATGTAAAGTTACAACTTTAGTATATTGAACATTCATTTCAGGTGCTGTGGGAGTGCATTTTGCAGCCACATCAAAATGCATTTCACACAACTGATTAAAGAGTTTTGTTGCATGCTAGCCATATACAGTATACAGTACAACAAAATAGCATTGTCCAAGGCCTTGTTGCAACATTTCAGAAGAGAAAACAGTGAAACACACTTGACAACATGTAGACAAAATTTAAATAATGGCAGTGCAAGGACAATTTATTCATGTCTGGCCCTCAGACAACCTCAAATTAATAAATGATCTAAAATCATCTACAATTTTCTGATCCTAGTAACCCAGTGAGGTCACTGTTGTATTGTTGCTATGACAACATGAGTAATTCATGTTATTTATTTGTCCACCATTTAAACTACATAAATATTATGGATGGTTTAAATAAATTATGAGACATTGCATCGTAATACATGGTTAATAGCAAGATGTAGCTACATGATAAAAACAATAAAAATCTTTCATTTTGCGCATAATGGTTTTCTATGAGAACAATTTGTATATACCGAAGTATGAATTGCATATCAACTGAAAGAGAGAACAGAGAGAAAAACAGACTGAGAGAGAGGGAGTGTACATAATGAACGACCGTCCTAAACCACAAGCGTGCCATAGGGAACACAGAGCGACTGTTGTGTGTCCACACCCAAATCCAGCTGCTCCACTGGCCACAGAGAAGGATTCCTGTTACACATACTGATGCTAATTTATTGCTGTACAGTGGACAGCATGGGCCTGAGGTGATGTGCACTGTGTGTGTGTGTGTGTGTGTGTAGTACTGTATGCCTCCAGAATGAAAGTGAGAGGACAATGTTAGACAATGGTCAGACTATCTCTAACTTTTCACCCAGAGGCCTTTCAGAGCCTCATTTGATTTATGTAAAAACAGTCATTTTAGCAAACACACCATGATACTGTTCACTCTCTGACCTGTCTATCAGTCTCACTATTGCGTTCTCTCTCTCTCTCTCTCTCTCTCTCTCTCTCTCTCTCTCTCTGTGTCTCTCTTTCTGTCTTCATTTTTTGTTTGTTTGTTTGCTTTTTACTGCAAACTATCGAATCTGATACCTTTTTATGCCAATGGAATATGGTTGTGGTTACAGGCAGGTAGGAGGCATAATTGGTCCGAGGAGCTCCCTTTTTGCAGTGCTCATTTGAACTTCACTTACTCAGCTGAATATCAAATCAGTGAGGTTGGCTTGCTAACTAAGAATTTAACAAGCTTAGATTGCCATTTCGCTAACATCCCTAATTTATAGTGCTTCCACTAATCTATGTAGCTTAGCTAAAATCTTCATCAAGAAACTAGCTTTCTAATGTTATATAGCTAGGTCACATTTTTGCTGAGGAATTGACTTGTGGACACCTGAAAAAGCTTGTGGACACAAGAGCATCACACCTGTATGTGAGCCTTCCCCAAATTGTTGTCACAAATTTGGAAGCACATATTTGTATAGAATGTATTTGTATGAAGTGGCATTACAATTTCCTTTCATTCGAACTAATGTTCCAAACCTTTTGCAGCATGACAATGCCCCTGTCAATGTGAGATCCATAAAGACATGGCTTGTTATAGCTGAAGTGGAAGAATTCAATTGCCCTGCGCAGAGCCCTGACCTCAATCCCACTGAACACCTTTGGGATGAATTAGAATGCTAACATGCCCCAGGCCTTTTTCCCTGACATCAGTGCCTGACCTCACTAATGCTCTTGTGGAATAGCACTCCCTATATTTTAGTGGCAGTGAAGAAAAAGAAGAAGAGGAAGACGATGAAGAAGAAAACATTTAGCTAATGTCAATCAAATTCCTAAATAAAATTCTTGATAGATTATTTAGGTAGATTATGAACAACTATCTTCATGTTGCAAGGCTACTTAGGTCTTTTTGCAACCAGGTTGTGCATGCACCGCTTTCTGTTTACATCAAAGAGGTCTATAGCATTTAGAAGCTGAAAGAAAAGAACAAAATCCTATGCCTTTAATCATTTCTAGAAACTTTTTATTCTAATAGATCAGTCTTTCACTATCATCTTACCTCTATCTACAGTATCTCACAAAAGTGAGTACACCCCTCACATTTTTGTAAATATTTGATTATATCTTTTAATGTGACAACACTGAAGAAATAACACTTTGCTACAATGTAAAGTAGTGAGTGTACAGCTTGTATAACAGTGTAAATTTACTGTCCCCTCAAAATAACTCAACACACAGCCCTTAATGTCTAAACCTCTGGCAACAAAAGTGAGTACACCCCTAAGTGATAATGTCCAAATCGGGCCCAATTAACCATTTTCCCTCCCCGGTGTCATGTGACTTGTTAGTGTTACAATGTCTCAGGTGTGAATGGGGAGCAGGTGTGTTAAATTTAGTGTCATTGCTCTCACACTCCCTCAAACTGGACACTGGAAGTTCAACAAGTTCAAGAACTCTCTGAGGATCTGAAAAAAAGAATTTTTGATCTACAGAAAGATGGCCTAGGCTATAAGAAGATTGCCAAGACCCTGACACTGAGCTGCAGCACAGTGGCCAAGACCATACAGCGGTTTAACAGGACAGGTTCCACTCAGAACAGGCCTCGCCATGGTCGACCAAAGAAGTTGAGTGCACATGCTCAGCGTCATCTCCAGAGGTTGTCTTTGGGAAATAGATGTATGAGTGCTGCCAGCATTGCTCCAGAGGTTGAAGGGGTGGGGGGTAAGCCTGTCAGATCTCAGACCATACGCCGCATACTGCATCAGATTGGTCTGCAGGGCTGTTGTCCCAGAAGGAAGCCTCTTCTAAAGATGATGCACAAGAAAGCCCGCAAACAGTTTGCTGAAGACAAGCAGACTAAGGACGTGGATTACTGGAACCATGTCCTGTGGTGTGATAAGACCAAGATAAACTTATTTGGTTCAGATGGTGTCAAGCGTGTGTGGCGGGAACCAGGTGAGGAGTACAAAGACAAGTGTGTCTTGCCTACAGTCAAGCATGGTGGTGGGAGTGTCATGGTCTGGGGCTGCATGAGTGTTGCCGGCATTGGGGAGCTACAGTTCATTTAGGGAACAATGAATGCCAACATGTACTGTGACATACTGAGGCAGAGCATGATCCCCTGGCTTCGGAGACTGGGCCGCAGGGCGGTATTCCAGCATGATAATGACCCCAAACACACCTCCAAGACGACCACTGCCTTGCTAAAGAAGCTGAGGGTGAAGGTGATGGACCAAACCCAATTGAGCATCTGTGGGGCATCCTCAAACGGAAGGTGGAGGAGCACAAGGTCTCTAACACCCACCAGCTCCGTGATGTCATCATGGAGGAGTGGAAGAGGACTCCAGTGGCAACCTGTGAAGCTCTGGTGAACTCCATGCCCAAGAGGGTTAAGGCAGTGCTGGAAAATAATGGTGGCCACACAAAATATTGACACTTTGGGCCCAATTTGGACATTTTCACTTAGGGGTGTACTCACTTTTGTTGCCAGCGGTTTAGACATTAATGGCTGTGTGTTATTTTGAGGGGACAGCAAATTTACACTGTTACACAAGCTGTACACTCACTACTTTACATTGTAGCAAAGTGTCATTTCTTCAGTGTTGTCACATGAAAATATATAATCAAATATTTACAAAAATGTGAGGGGTGTACTCACTTTTGTGAGATACTGTATCTATCTATCTATCTATCTATCTATCTATCTATCTGTCCCCATGTCTATAGTTCTTTGCTTCTGTGTCTTACTCTTTGCTAATCCTTGTTTCTCTCTACCTCTACTTACATGTGCGTTTAGCCAGACTCTCTGTCCCTGGTCTTGTTTTCACTTCCTGTGCTCAATAGCATTAAAGGAAAAAAATAACCCTAAAGCTCACTTACGCCTTCCCTTTTATAAGCTTTTTATTTTAGCTTGGTGATTAAATGACTTAATGTAGAAAGTCTCTCAGGTGGTTCAACAATAAAAGCACATTGTAGTTCTGGAAGTGTGTATGTGTATGTGCTTGGTACTGTTTTGAATGGAAATTCATAAAGAAAAATGTGTAAGGATGCCAGTTTATTAAAGGTCCATTAATCAAGATTAGTCAATATCGGAGCTCTAGTTGTTATGTGGGTGAAGTACAACAGCATTGGAACAATACTTTTAGCCCTTAAACCCACCTCTCATTCCCTCCTGTGTATACAAACCTACCCCCCTCAGAATCTATTATGGCCAGAGGAGTTCAATTAGAGTTACCATTATCAAGGGTTGTCATGACATCACTTTCATTGCCTTACTTCATTATTTAAAGAATGTAAAAGTACCTAAAATTGGGTGTACTACATTAGGGAAGATAATATTAGCTCATGAGTAGATAAAAACCTAGCTGGCATTATATTAATGTTGCTTGATAGGAGACCCCAACATTAGAAATAGAATACATCTCATTAGTATAGTTGACAATTTCAATCCTTTTTCATAGCTAAAACCACAATTTCACAAGTTGTTAACTGAATGGAGTAGGCTACGGGCCAGTTTATATCAGGAAGGCTGTGCTTGGTGCAGGTTTTCCCAGACAGAAATTATTTAATGAAATTATGTTTCTACATTTAAAAAAAAAATACTATAAAGAGCAGTAAACAGTAATAAATGAAACAAAGGCAATATTTGGTGTGACGACTCTTGCTTTAAAAAAGTTTAGTCTCAGGAACAATGATATACATATAATATATATGTATATCATATGTATATAAGTTACTAAAAACACACACACACACACACACACACACACACACACACACACACACACACACACATATATATATATATATATATATATATATATGTGTGTGTGTGTGTGTGTGTGTGTGTGTGTGTGTGTGTGTGTGTTTTTAGTAACCTACCCAACACTGATCAAGTGTAAGTGAGCGCCCCGTTTTATTTAACAACAGGGATCAATCAATATCTGATCTTCACAGCACATGTTTGTGGCAGTGTATCATAGCATGAACAAAGGAGATTTCTGAGGACCAAAGAGTTGCTGATGCCCATCTTGCTGGGAAAGGTTACAAAACCATCTCTAAAGAGTTTGGACTGCACAAATCCACAGTCAGACAGAATGTGTACAAAATTGAGGAAATTTAAGACAATTGTTACTCTCCACAGGATTGGTTGACCTAAAAAAATCACTCCGAAAGCAAGATGTGTAATAGTCCACATGTGTAATAGACCACAAGGTTAGAAAGGAACCCAAGCTAACTTCTAAGCAACTAAAGGCCTCTCACACATGTTAATGCTCATGAGACCACCTTCAGGAGAACATTGAACAACAATTGTGTACATGGAAGGGTTACAAGGAGAAAGCCAATGCTCTACAAAAAGAACATTGCTAAGCACACGAGTCATTCTAACAAAGAATGGTTAAAGAATATTAAAGGTAATGTTGTGGAATGGCCAAGTCAATGTCCTGACCTTAATTCAAAAGAAATATTATGGACGGACCTGAAGCAAGCAGTTCATGTGAAGAAACCCACCAACATTCCTGAGGTGAAACTGTGCTGTATTGAGTAATAGGCTAAAATTCCTCCAAGTCAATGTGCAGTACTGATCAACAGTTACAGGAAACGTTTAGTTGCAGTTATTGTTGCACAAGGGGGTCACACCAGATATTGAAACAAAGGATCACATACTTTTGCTACTCACAGATTTGTAATATTGGATAATTTTCCTCAATAAATGAATGACCAAGTATATAATACTATCTAATTTATCTAATTTGATTTGTTTTATCTAATTTAATTAAATTTTCATAATCTACTTTTAGGAGTATAAACAGTGGGGTAAATAAGTATAGGATTAAATTTTCATCAGACATCAGTATTAACTCAAGAAATCCAGAAATAAAAAGAATTCAAGATTAAAGTTTAATCTATAAAAGCTATTAAAGTTCAGTCTTTAAAAAGGCTTTTCACTACCAAGGTGTCACACAAGAAACATCCTTTGATGGGTAAAAGCAAAGAGCTCTCCCAAGACCATTGCAACATTATTGTTACAAAACATATTGATGGAATCAGATACAGACATATTTCAAAACTTCTGAATCCTCCAGTAAACACCATTGGGCCATTATTCACAAGTGGAAGCAACATCACTCTGTCATCAACCGGCCACGCACAGGAGCTTGTCGCAAGATTTCTGACCAGGGAGTCAGAATAATAGTCAGAAGAGTAGCCCAAGAGCCAAGGACCACTCAGAAAAAGCTCCAGAAACACTTGGAGGCAGCAGGTGCCATTGTCACAGAGAAAACAATAGGCAATACACTCCACTGCTCACACTCACCCCGTAAGACTCCATTACTAAAGAAAAGCCATGTAGAAGCTCATTTACAGTTTGCTACAACTCATTTGATCAAGCCTATGTAGGGTAGTCTGGTCAGACGAGAGCAAAATTGTACTTTTTGGCTGTCATACTACACACCCATGTTTGGAGAAGAAATGGCACTGCACATCACCCTAAAAAAACTATACCAACAGTGAAGTTTGGAGGTGAAACATCATGGTGTGGGGCTGTTTTTCATCGCATGGTACTGGCAGAGTTCAAATAATTGAAGGAACGATGAATAGAGCCCTTTACAGCAAGACTCTTGAAACGAATCTGCTGCCATCCACCAGGATGATGAAGATGAGACCTTCCAGCAGGACAACAATCCAAAGCATACAGCAAAAGGAAAGTCTAAATTGGTTTCAGAGAAAAAAAAAAGATGGTTCAGAATGGCCCAGTCAATCACCTGATTTGAATCCAATTGAATTATTAAATAAATTTCAGTTAGCGTGTTCAATACTTTTTTCCTGTCATTCCACAAAACTTTATTTTTAATGAGTCTTTATTGGTCACATATACAGTAGAGCACAGTGAAATTGAATACTTCACATACCCCAGCCTGTGAGGAAGCTGGGGTCACAGCGCAGGATCAGCCATGACATGCCACCCCTGGAGCAGAGAGGGTTAAGGGCCTTGCTCAAGCGCCCAACAGTGGCAGCTTGGCAGTGCTGGGGCTTGAACTGAATTACATTTGAATGGACATATATTAACTGAAGAAAACTGACGTGTTCGATTCTTATTTCCCCCCAATATATTAGTAGATTTGGGTGGTGTTTCTGCCATACAAGCCACTGTGAAGGAGTTGCTATGATAATGTATTAGAGCAGCTGCATTAATACACACATAATTTGATTTATAACTGTAAATATTGCTAGAGCTGAGTGCATCATGAAGTATCATGCTTCTGGGGAAAGCCATGTTTATAACCCTGCAACGTCACAGCCCAATGTGTATTTTACAACCAGAGCATGGTTGAAAAGGCCCTGATTAATAAAACATGGAAACTTTCAGATCTCTACTTAAATGGCGAAACACCATATGGTTGAAGACCTCTGACCCTCATCTCAGGATTCAACCTCTGAGCAGGAACTTGATTGCCCAGCACTTGACCTTTATAACTGAGAAAGAGTAGAAGAGCAAGAGAACAACATAAGCATTGGAAGAAGTGTGATATGTGAATTTCCTAACCCAAACACATGCTAAATTGCAGGTATACTAACAAGCAAAATCAATGTCCCCTTAAACCATAACCTTAAACTAACTATTTTGGCAGGCATAAATTCTTGCAAATTTCATGCACTCATTCATCTTCAGTAACCACATCCTGGTCAGGGTCCCAGTGGATCCAGAACTTCAGGAATACTAGGTATTAGGCAGTAATACACCCTGGACTGGACACAAGTCCATCTCAGAGCACCATGCGCACACACACATTTGCACACTCTTTCACAATTAGGGGAAATTTAGAGTCATCAATCAATGGTATGTTTCTCAGAAGTAAACAGAGAATCTGTATGATGCACATGCAGAGAACACACTAAACTGTGCAGAGACAGGAACCCAAGCTTAGGATCAAACTGAGGGTCTTGGAGCCGGGAAATGGCAATGCTACCCACAGCACCACTGTACCACCTGCAATAAAAGTTGAAAGCATATAAAATGAGTGCCTACAAATAACCAGTGTTATGTTATCCAACATTCATGCAACCACTTCTTCCCAAAAATCTCAGTGAACTATAAATAGAATAACAATAAAAGAGAATAAATAAATAAATAAAAGTCAGAGTAGGCTCTCTGGTAGTCCTCCGAGGCATAGAACACAGAAATCTTACTGTGGTTTCATAACCAAGTGAATTATTTTAGCATTATCTATCCATAAGAAATTCAAGTGGCTAGAATTTTAAATATTACATTTAAAATTAAAATTAATTTAAACTAACATAAAATTGTGTTTATAGGAAATAAAACTCCAGAACTGTTGAAATCATTCACTTGATCGTTTTAAGTTATATGATTTTTTTTTTTTTGCCCATTTTTTCAATTTGTGAGCCATTTAAATGTTCTGGTTTGATTTAATTGCTGTGTTATCCTCCCTTCTAACATTGGATGCCTCTCAGCTACAGAATTCCTTCACCCATTTATTTCCTTATCTATGTTACACATATTGATGATGTACTTGTCCTAATAAACTGTCCCTGCACATGCATCCTTCCAAACTACTGTCTAGAGCTACTGTGCAAAGAATGCTGTCAGGAAAACCCATCAATACCGAACTCCCACAGCATTAATGATGAATCATAAAGTCAATTAGGAAAGTAACTGCATAAAATACGTTTACATTTAAATAGAGACAGAACAAATATATTTCATTTCTATATAGTCATGCACAAGATGTTTATGAGAAATGTAAGGGTTTTTTATTATTATTTTTACTTCATGTAACTTTAAAAAGTTATATAATAACAGTTAAATATTATCAGAACAGACATTTCTGGAATGGGCAGCACTTTATGTAGGCGTTTATGAAAAAAAAATATACCAGGCTTGAAGATGACTTCTCACTTTAGACACATTTATGTAAGCATTCCATCTGCAGGTCGCTCAAGATGCATGGTACATAGCAAATATCAATTAAAGACACATTATTTGTGAAATAATTGACCTTTTAGACCTATATATTCCTGGGTTTTGTGTTAACAAATTTCTAATACTGTTTTTTTTAAGACATGGGCTGTGGCCAGTGGTCAAACTGAAAAAGAAAGACAAAAAAGAAAAGGGGAAGCATGAGAAGAAGCCTTTTATTTGTCACATACAGTCATGGCTAAAAGTTTGTGATCACTATACATTTGTTCATGAAAACGGCTATAGAACATGCCAGCAACAACAACAACAACAACAACAACAACAAAATCCAGTAAATACTATTTACTGCTTTTTTAACATGTTGTTCACATACCGTTGTCAATTCTTAGTACTTGCAGTGAAACCCCTTGTTTCTTATAACGGTCTCAATGTGCCGAGGCATCGACCTAGCTAGTTTCTTGCAAAAGTCCGGTATTATCTCATGCACCCAGACTTCTTTGATGCACTTGATCAAGTCGGCTTCAGAACATGGATTGCGCTCAGTCACCTTCTGCTTCATTACTGTCTATACATTCTCGATGATGTTCAAGTCTGAACTACTTCCTGGCCATGGTTCCAACAACGGAATGTGGTTCTTGGTTAACCAGGATTTGACAGCCTTTGTGCCATGACACAGTGCACCATCCTGTTAGAAGTGGCTGATATTGTGAATGTTGATGAAATTTGGCAGCTTCTCTTTCAATACGTTCAGATACACTATTCCATTAATTGTTGTGTTCTTTGGCATAATCCACAGTCCTGCATGCCCAGAACCGGATACTGCTCCCCAAACCATAACTTTCGGTGCCTGTTTTATTGTTGGTATAATGTACTCCGGTTTATGCCTTTGCTTTGATGGCCTTCTCACGTGCCGACAAAAACTATAGAACTGAGTAACGGTGCTTTCGTATGAAAACATTACACGCTCCTACTGTTCTGGTCTCCAATGTTTGTATTTGTGACAGAAAACCAGACAATCTTTGATGTTCTTTGCAGAAAGTTTTGGTTTCCATGCTGGCCGATACGATCTCAGACCAGCATCGAATAACCTCCGGCGTATTGGTCTGGAACTTGGACGTTTTGTAGGAGATCCAGGCAACTGCGAAAAATTGTATGAAATTGTTGGTGAGCGCAAACTTTTGGCCATGACTGTATACATTACAGCACAGTGAAATTCATTCCTCTGCATATCCCAGCTTGTTAAAAAGTTGGGGTCAGAGCCAGCCATGATATGGCACCCCTGGAGTAGAGAGGGTTAAAGGCCTTGCTGAAGGGTACAACAGTTGCAGCTTGACAGTGCTTGGGCCCCCAACCTTCTGATCAGTAACCCAAAGCCTTAACCACTGAGCCTCCACGGCCTTCTGAGGAGATATGGTTCTGGTAGCTTTGCAGGAAAATCCATGTAAATGAGTTTTACTTAGCTAGCTAACTTTAGTCTAAAGATATTGTTGTAGAACAGCTTTGACTTGTTCAATGCTTACAGATAAAAACAGAATTTTTAGTTTTAGTCTAATTTTTAGTCTCAACACAAAGGAATAATTAGTCTACACTGATTATCCTGTGGTGGATTGACATTAATAAATCCTGATACACTACCAAAAGCTACCCAGGCCTTCTTGCCCAACAACAGTCCCCAAACTGACTAATGTTCCTGTGGCTGAATGGGCAAAGCAAATGTTCATATTAATGTCCATGGTTTTGGAAAGGGGTGTTCAAAAAGCACATAGATATGAGGTCAGATGTTCACTTACATTTGGCCATATACACTCACCCTCCACTTCATTAATAACACCTGCACATTCGTGCAGCTATCTAATCAGCCATAGCACAATGCAGAAAAAAAAAAACAACAACAACAACAAAAAAAAAAACCATGCGGATACAGGTCAAGTGCTTCAATTAATGTTCAGAATGGGAAAAAGTGTGATGTCTATGACTTTAACCATGGCATGATTGTTGTTGCCAGATGGGCTATTTTTTTTTTTTTTTTTTTTTAGCATTTCAGAAACTGCTGATCTCCTGGGAATTTCACACATAGCAGTCTCTAGAATGTACACAGAGTGAAAAAAAATATATATTGAGTGAGTGACAGTTCTGTAGGTGGTAACACTTTGTTGATAAGAGAGGCCAGAGGAAAATGGCCAAATTAGTTCAAGCTGCCAGGAAGGATATAGTAACTCAAATAAGCACTGTTTTCAACCATGGTGAGCAGAAAAGCATCTCAGCATACACAAAACACTGAACCTTGAGGTGGATGCACTGCAACAGCAGAAGACCATATTAGGTTCCATTCCTGTCAGCCAAGAACAGGACTCTGATGCTATCATGGGCACAGGTTCACCAAACTGGCCCAAAACCTAGGGGCAATTTAGAATGTTTTTGGGAGGTTAGCAGAAACCAAGGAACAGAGGGAAAACCCACACAGACACCCTTCAAATCATGTTTTTATATTTTGGTAGGGACTAAATGTTCCCAAAAAATAAGAGGAATATCTCATAGTTTTGACATTCTACAGATATTTGGCTGGTTCCCATGATAATAACTGCATTTTTACAACAATTAAATGAACCAAAAGGTTGTGTTTTTTGTTACTGTGGCCAAAAGACCTACTGGCTGAACTCATCGTAACAAGGGGCTGACAAGAATTGTGGCTACTGATGGGTAAGAAAAGACAGCTTGTGAGAGGTCAGGGAATTTGGATAAGAATTAGAAGATAAGTAGATAAGGGCTGGACTGAGTCTCACCAGGGACAAAATCACTGCCTGGCCAATAACAGAACCATGAAAAGAAAAGGGAGAAAAAAAACTATGAACAGGAGAGGAACAAGACAACAGACAAGAGGAGAAAGAATATGTGATAGAAGAGTATTACCTGTTACTAACAAAAGCACAATGATGAGCAGGTTACTTAAACACTCTCCGTACAGGGTTCAAACACGGTGCTTGAAGTGCTGAATTTGGCTTTTTAAAATTTAAGCACTGGAAAACCTTGAAAATAGCTATTTTTTATCTAGTGGTGTTTAAAAATTTATTGAATTATAAAAAGTCAATAAATAGAAAATTTCTAGAAACTTTAGTGTTTATTTTTGATAGAATACGATACAACAAATACAGCCTTTCACTCAAAATATGAAACCCTGTTGCAGCCCCTCCCCCTCCCGCTATTCACTCAGTCATTGTGACAAAGACAGCTCTGGTCCACTTCTCAGACCCTTTTAGCACCATTTGTGTGTGTGTGTGTGTGTGTGTGTGTGTGTGTGTGTGTGTGTTTTCCCCCTTCAAAAAAACACCTAGTGACAAATCTATTGACGTTTTGGGCAAACCTTGGCAACTTCCCATAGAAGAGAGTGGCCACTACTGCCTTGCTAGCATGAGGTCCCGCTTTCCCATTGCAGGTACACTTCTCTCTGCGGCTACACTGTTCAGTGTGTGGCGAAGATGAGCAGCACATTAATTCGCTTTTAACTTTCTCCTTGAGTGATCATTTTACATGTAAATATAGCCAAAATCACAGCACAGCCGTTGTCTTTAAATTCTGTGTATGGTGATGGAAAAGGCTTGGAAATGACTGCTGGTTAACATGTAGTCTCTTAATGGACCCCGTTTCTGTCACGATTTCATACTCATTCCTTTGTCTGACAACAGAAACTGAAAAAATATGTAAATGAGAACAGCTTAATTGGGAATTCGGCTGTATTAAAATACATTGTGTGAGCACACATACTACTGAATAAATAAGTAATGAATATGCTAATTAGCACATGACATCATCTAGTGACATTTAGCGAATTTCCCCTGAAAGTTGTTTCAAAAGTGCTCCTGTCACTCACCCAGAGTATACTGATGTTATGGTGAAGATGAAGCAATGCCTGGGAAATTCTAATTTAGTCCAGCATGGCTTTAAAGGTGCCATATAAAAATTGGTTGTATTTTATTTATTTATTTATTTTTTGGAATAAAAAAAATATATAAAGAATATGTTTGAATGACATCTCTTGTGGGGGGCATGGTGGCTTAGTGGTTATTACGTTTGCCTCACACCTCCATGGTTGGTGATTCGTTTCCTGCCACTGCCCTGTGTGTGCAGAGCTTGCCTGTTCTCCACTCTTGCTTCAGGGGTTTCTTCCAGGTACTCCAGTTTCCTCCCCCAGTCTAAAGGCATGTGCAGATTGGTATCTCTAAATTGTCTGTAGTATGTGAATGTGTGTGTGATTGTGCCCTCAATGGATTGGCATCCAGAGTGTTCCCTGCCTCATGCCTAGATTCCCCTGGGATAGGCTTCAAGCTCCCCACAACCCTGTGTAGGATAAGTGGTACAGAAAATGGATGGACACTTCTTGTATAGACCTTGAAAACAAAAAAATGAATAAATAAATAGTGCTTGAAAAGTCCTTGAAAGTCCTGGAATTTCATTATGAAGAATCTGTACGAATCCTTTCCTTAGATACAGTATGTATAGGCAGTGCCTGAAGCACAGATTGCTAAAGCAGGCATAAATGTTAACCAAACTGATGCAAAAGGAGATCAACCCACACAGACAGACATACATTATTCATATATCTGATGCAGGCACTCATGAGTTATTAGTCATCGGGACACACACACATATGGTTTGGGTCCAGTTGTCTCCTTTAGAGAAAATATCACTGCAAACTAATACTAAGTACTGGTTGATTAGACTAGTCAAATAATACATTTACTAGTCCCCACTGTGTTGATGTCAACTAGTCAAGGCTGTGGAAAAAAACACAGTGAGGCAGACAGCAAGGAGGTGTCACCAGATGGTAAAGAAAGCAGGCTAAAATGTACTTTGTTAGTGTGAAAATATTTCAGACTAAATGAAGCCAATTCTATGGTCAACTGTAAAAAAACAAAAAACAAACAAACAAAAAAAACAAAACAAAACAAAAAAACCTATACTGGGAAAATACTTTTTTTGTTGTCATTTTCTTTTGCTCTACTGGACCATTAGCAATTTGATCTCAGATTGCATTATATCACAGTGCACTTGAAGGAATTACTCCTGCAACTATTTTGTTGTCCTTGAAAGCTAACTAAAAAAGTTAAATAAAAGTTAAATAAAAAAAAATATTTGCACTGTGGCATGGTGAATTCTGTTGTGACCAGTGATTTGTGAAAGAGTGCTTTCAGAGACATGGATTGCACATCACTATCGAATCCAATTAAGCTAGTTTATCAGATCAGCAATGCATGCTCAAATAGGTCCAGGCTTTTCTTCGGATCGAGGCTGGAACATGCCAGCAAAATGTCCCAGATGCTGCTGTAGACATTGCATCCTCTATTCATCATTAAATTGTGAGGAGCTTCTGCACCCCATGCTATCGGTTCCAGAATCAGTGAGTTCTGCTGAGCTGCCAGCTTATCCACACAAGCACATTTTAAAAATGGGTAGACCCTTCAATAGTATAATATTGAAGGATTGTGTGTTGGCTCAGTGGTTAAAGGCTCTGGGTTAATGATCAGAAGGTCAGCACTCAGCACTGTCTAGCTACCACTGTGGACAGATTGGGTGGCTACAAAAGGCAGTTCATGTTCCACTGCCAAATGTACTTCAGCTCCAGTCTGAGACCCACAAGGTGATCTTATCTGCAGAGCTCCAACCTGAGACCCATGAGGTGGTCTTTACCTACAGAGCTCCAGTCGGAGGTCAACGTGGCAACCTCATCCCCAGAGCTCCAACCTGAGACCCACGATGTGGTCTCACCTACAGAGCTCCAGCTGGAGGTCAACGTGGTGAAATCATCTCCAGAGCTCCAACCTGAGACCAATGAGCTGATCTCATCTGCCAAGATCCAGTTGGAGGTCAACATGGTGACCTCCTCCCCAGAGTTCCAGCATGAGACCTACGAGGTGGTCTCACCTGCTGAACACATGTCTTAGGTCAATGTGGCGACCTCAGCTCCAGAGCCCCAGTCAGAGGTCAATGTGGTGATCTCCTCCCCCAGGGCTCCAGCACGAGACCTACGAGGTAGTCTCAGCTCCCTGCCCCAGTCAGAAGTCAACATGGTGACCTCCTCCCCAGAGCTCCAGCACAAGACCCTTGAGGTTGTCTCATCTCTATAGCTCCAGCATAAAGTCAAGTTCCTGCTAGAGGTCGAAGAGACGGCCTCCCAAGCCATGTTCCTGTCCAAGGCCGACAAGACTCCCTCCCAAGCCATGCTCCTGTCCAAGAGTGTAGAGACGGCCTCCCAAGCCATGTTCCTGTCTGAGGTCGACGAGACGGCCTCCCAAGCCATGTTCCTATCTGAGGTCGACGAGACGGCCTCCCAAGCCATGTTCCTATCTGAGGTCGACGAGACGGCCTCCCAAGCCATGTTCCTGTCTGACGTCGAAGTCATGACCAACAAGGTTATGCTCACGCCTGAGTCTGCTGACACAGCCGACCAAGTTCTGCCATCCTGGTCCGCTGAGGACATCACTCTGCCTTCCTATTCCGCAGAGGACATTGCTCTGCCTTCTAGCCCTGCTGAAGCTGATGACCCAGCTTCCCATGCCTGGATGCTGTCTAGCAACCCCGGCAAGCCTGCCCCAACCTCATGCCTGCCCCTTGGCTCCTTGCATAGCCCATCATCTTTTGGACATGGCCTGCCTTGGGACCTGAGGGGCCGTGAAGACGTTTTGACAGAGGGCCAGGACTGCCGGCGGAGGGAGTATTTTTCCTGGTGCTCCGGAAGCAGTGCCTTTGGGGGGGTTCTGTCACCATTTCCTCTTGCGCTAGCATTGTAGCATGCAGTACGCTCTGAAACGCGAAGCACAATCTCGAAGCATGAGCGCACGCTTCCGGGTTTTCAGGTACTTTGACTTTGTTTACATTCTACAAGTGCATCTGTTGTGAGTTCTGTCCTGTCTCCACCCCTGTACTGCCATTGGTTGTGACCCATATGTGTCATTAGTCTCAGCTGTTTCTGTTTCACCCCTGATCATGTTTGTTATTTAAACCCCTCGTGTGTCTATGTTCAGTGCAAAGTATTGAGTGTATTCACCGTACCAAGCCGTGTTATATTGTTCTCACGTCTGGGTTTTTGATCTCACGTCTAGTTTTTCGTTTTGTGTTTTGCCTTGCCTAGTTTATGACCATTTGCCTGTTTTTGGACCACGCTTTTGATTCACGATTTGGATTTGTCTGCCTGCCTGTCTGTAATAAAGCTCTTATCTGCATTTGCATCCATCCTAACCTCCAGTTCGTGACAATATTACTAAATTTTTGCTTATATTACTATAGAAAATATTTTTTTAATTACTGGTCAACTAGTAAAAGTTAGTAGTCTTTCACCCCCTGATTCAAAGTTATTGTGAATGAAAACCTTTATCCTGTGATGAGCCACCTCTATCCTTATCAGAATGGTCTCACCATAATGAAATTTACCTCCATGATAATGCCTCTATTCACAGGGCATAAGCACGTACTTTGATGAATGGTTTGATGAGTAAATAAATAATTTAAATCATATGCAATGCCATATACAGTATATATATAAATGCCTAAAGGGTTTTTACTTTTGGATATTGATATTTTATCATATAATTACCAAGAAAAATATTTATATCCCTTCTGTGAGTGTCTTGTATTATTAATAGGTCACAAAATGTGCATGCAAGCGTCATATAAGGACACCAACTTTTAAACACTTAAAGTATCAGATTATGTATTCCCAAAATAATTTAAAGCTGGAGGCTAATCCAGAGGATCACTTACAGTGACATCTGATACTTTTCTTGCCTTCAGTGCACATAACATATAGATCTGTTTGGCTACAATACAACAGCACTGAATTGATCTACTAGTACATTTTTATATATTTATTATATTCAGTGATATTTTATTATTAAATAGCTACAATTTAAAAAAAAAGTAAGTAGATTAGAGTAAAACAGATTGTAGTGTAATATTGATAGACTGCAATGTGATATAGTTGACTAAGGAACTTATTCATTAGGTGCTTAAATTGATTTTCTAGGTGGACCAATAAGATCATTAAAATTACCTGTGTTGTTAATGTCTCAGAGGCTGCCAGGTTTTTGTATTTACATACAAAACCTGAAATATAACAAAAACATGACTTTCACTATATGCAATATTTTCTGTCTGAAATATAACTCTGGTCCTTAATCAAGCCAATATCTAGGACAAAAAATTAACTTAAACTCAAGGTCAGAATCACACGTAACTGAGACATGTCGAACCCCAACCTGTGTGCACTTACAGTATATACAAGTATCAAGTACAGTATGGGCAGTGTGTGCCTAGTGATTAAATATTTGTCCAGGACTGCCAAAGACCATTGGGAAATGCCCTCAATTATCAACCCCTGAAGAGTAGATGCTATTTAGATTGTATTGCACTTCATTTATATTTTAATTTGAATAAAAATATCTGTCAAATACATACATATAAATACATACATTATGTCATATAAGTGTGACAAACATGTTTTCAAGTGATGACCAGTTTCTTTTAGATTCAATCCAATGTTACACATAAATTACAAACAAGATTTCTAGCAAGAGTGATTTAAATGACAAGAAAAAACTAAACTCGCCAAACATACTAACTCTGGCCAGTAAATTGTGCAAAGTCTCATTAATTTACACCTGTGAAATGATAGTGATCTAGGAAAGAATGATAAAAAAAATAAGCTTTGTTCTCAGGCAAAGATCAAATCAAATAATTAGCCCTAAGATTATTGGCATTTTATTTATTCCTACAAGGGATATTATTCAAGCCAAACATAGAACTCAGTCTACTTAACAGAAACACCTTCATGCAGGAGTATTTCTCTAACAAACTGAGGAAAAAAGCAGTCGAGATGTACAGACCCCCTGAGGTGGTAGGAGATATGTAGACCTGAAAACAGTGCCTCATGTTTTATTCTCTTTGTAATAGACTATGTGCTGGTGGGAGCTGCAACTTTATTAAAAGATCAAATTAAGTTTGGCTTGCCTTGTTTTATTCAGTATCTGACTATAGGAAGGACTAGCTTAATAAATAAAAATTATTATTATAATTATTATTATTATTATTATTATTATTATTATTATTATTATTATTATTATTATTATTATTATTATTATTATTAATGATAATAATAATAATAATAATAATAATAATAATAATAATAATAATAATAATAAATAACTGCATTCAGGATGATGGTGGTGGATGTTTCATAGCTGAGTGTTTGTCAGATGTGTACTCCTCTGGAATGGAATGGGCCATATCAGCAATCCTATATGCTATATATAACAGCTGGAATGCAACCCATACACTCACACTCTGGGGTATTATGGTGAAAAAGTCTGAGTCCACTACTAAAAACTTTGGTAGTTATCAGTTAAGATGAAGTAAAAGTTTTCAAATAAAATGTTGTTTCTGTTGGAAATTCCTATTTCAAGAATTCTTTATAAATATAACTAAAAAGCAGATATTTATAACAATAATACACACTAGGGGTGTAATTATAAAACAATTAGGATCGGTGCACCAATTTAAAAGGCAACAACTGAAATGAATGCAACACTCATAAATCAATTATTATTTATTAAAAATATTCTATATTATTTTTTATTTTTCCCTGATTTCCCCCTAAATGTATTCTTAAAAAGGAAAGCACTATCTGCTCTTTTCCACATGCATGAGGTCTCAGAGCTCTTTTCTATGTCATCATCATTCATGAATTAACAATAGGCTTATTCTGGATTCTGACCAAAGTTGGTCACATATGGCACAGAGGCTACTAAATGAAATCATATTGTAGCACATTTAATGGTATCATGAAATCACTGCCTTATGCATCAACTCATATCATATCATATCATATCATATAAAAACAGATTGTATCATGAAATATTTAATCAATGCCTAAACAGTTTTGATTTGCATCATATTGTGTAGAAGCTTGAGGATTATATACCTGTAAAACTGCACAGAAGACCACACCAATTGATGTTATATTTACAGTATCTCACAAAAGCGAGTACATCCCTCACATTTTTGTAAATATTTGATTATATCTTTTCATGTGACAACACTGAAGAAATTACACTTTGCTACAATGTAAAGTAGTGAGTGTACAGCTTGTGTAAGAGTGCAAATTTGCTGTCCCCTCAAAATAACTCAACACACAGCCATTAATGTCTAAACCGCTGGCAACAAAATTAAGTACACCCCTAAGTGAAAATGTCCAAATAAATCCCAAAGTGTCAATATTTTGTGTGGCCACCATTATTTTCCAGCACTGCCTTAACCGTATTGGGCATGGAGTTCACCAGAGCTTCACAGGTTGCCACTGGAGTCCTGTTCCACTCCTCCATGACGACATCACGGAGCTGGTGGACGTTTGAGACCTTGTGCTCCTTCAGCTTCCATTTGAGGATGCCCCACAGATGCTCAAGTACAGTTCTCAAGCACAGTTCTCCACAGTCTTTGTCCCTTCAGTTCCATGGTGAAAACTGCGGCTGGCGGTTACAGCTGTCTGTCTCTCACGACGACATTAGCCTTAACGTCCACGGGCCACAGTCCACACTTAGCCCTTTTCAAGCCAGTGCAAAACAACAAACGCAGATAACCCAGCTGCATTACACCCAAACCCACGGTTCACAAAGTTACCAAACCGCCGGTTGCACATGATTCCTAGCTGAACAAAACGATATTTGTGCCATTACTGTAACAGTACTTTAGTCTACAAACATCATCACCTCGGCGTTAAAACTCAATTTTCTTTTCCCGCTATGCTCCCGCATATCATGCCCTCCCAGTCCTCCTCACCTGTCCTCTCTTTTCTCCACTCCCCACCAAAGGTGATCTCTGATTGGCTACGAGTGTAATTAAACAGGAAACATATTGACTTAGACTACTCCACTGAAAACAAATTACAACTCACCCTAAAACAAAGGATTATGTGAAATGTAGTTTTCCATTTACCCAAATATGTAGCAAGCATACCATTTATTCAGCTGCATTTTTGGGAGGTACCTACACACAGAAAAAGCAGACAAATCTAAAAAAAAAAAAAAAAAAAAAAAAAGAGGAGACAGAAAAGGGACAAGCAAGAGTAAGAGAGACTGAGAATAAGAAGCAAGCAAAAGAAAGAGAGAAAGAAGATATGATAGAAAAGACAAAAACACAGAGCATCACAAGAGATAAAATAAAGAAGGGCATACAAAACAAGAGAAAATGGAAATGTGCCAGACCCAAAGAGAATTAGCAGAGACATTAGAGGAAATAAACTGTGTGTGACACAGAAAAGGTGACATTAAGATAAAGTGAATGAAATGTATGTTAGAAGAAAAATGAAAGAAACAGATACACAGAGAGAAATTATGCAAAGAAATTAAAAGACATCCAGAAGGGCCAGACCCTGAAAAAATGAGGATAGAGGGGAAAAATTTAGAAATTATCCATAGAAAAGAGGTAGGAAGTCCAATGGAAAGTTGAGGAGCAAAAACAGAAAAACAGTGATAATCAGTAGAGATTATAGAGAGTAGAGAATGAGAGAGATTTTGATTTTTAACACACACTTATATTTGATCAGTCACTTATAACAAATTAAAATCATCCACAAATTATTAAAACCAAACCATTACAATAATAGATTAAAATTAAATATTCCTCCACTACACAGAAAACTTCATAATAACACCACTGTAATGCAAATATTTCCAAATCGTTCATTGCTTTATAATATTTAAAATCTACAGTAATTCTGGGCTTAATCCATCCATCTTCTATACCGCTTTTCCTTCCTTCAGGGTCACGGGGAACCTGGAGCCTATCCCAGGGAGGATCGGGCACCAGGCGGGGTACACCCTGGACAGGGTGCCAATCCATCACAGGGCACAATCACATAAACATTCACACACCCATTCATTCACTATGGACACTTTTGGACATGCCAATCAGCCTACCATTTTTAAACATTAATAGAAGATCCTGACCATGTAGATTATCCGTCTTATTTCTTCCTGTAACATAAATTGCCATTTTCGCTTGACCAACCATAATGTCAAGTGCCACTTGAATCTTTGATTAAAATTATATCCTGAGAGAGAAAGTGAGGGAGAGATAGGTGGAGCTTGAAAAGCAGTCACATAGACAATCCAGAGAAATAGAGAGAAAAAGGAGAGAGCGAGAGAGAACTGAGATATCAGCTTGCAAACATACTGTCCACACTGTAATTAAAGAGGTGGTTGCAAAGCAGAGAAGCTGAAAGAAAACCACTAGGAATGTGCAAATCAAATTCTGGATGGATTATAGGTTAGGCCTATGCTGTACTGGCAGCAAGTGTCATGCCTCAGACATGTAAATTGCTAGCTAGGCCTGTCGCTGAATGCATGCTGAGCACTTAGGAGAAAGCTATTGTCTTTCACTTGTATTTTTTTTACTATCGTACTCCAGTGGCACATGGCCCACATTTGGGCAACCATTAAGAATTATGCAGAAAGTCTTGCATGCAGAAGATAACCAGGCATACGGGAGTGTGCAATTATCCAAATTCCAAGCACTTCAATAGTCATTTAGCCAAGAGAAATTAAGAAAATGGCAAACATAAAATAAAAAAATTTATTGGTGTAAAAAGTACTTTTTTCACTTTATGTTGGTGACCAGTTTTATCTGCATTTGCATTGGACCCCTTTCCCTGTGTTCTATTTCTGCTTCATACTGGATGAATGTATATTTACTGTCAATCTATGATTCCCCCACTGATGCAATGTTAGAGGGTACAGATGACAGCGCAAACTTGTGTTTCTTTTTTAGACACAGCATTGACGTGGCAGCACAGTTTAAAATAGCTCAACCATATGGAGCACACGAGACCCACTTCACAGGCATGTGACACATTCTTTGCTTTTCTCTCTTTCTTTTTCCATCTTATATGCTTTCAGGGAAAGAACAGGAGTGGGAGTTTCACCTTGGTCAAATACAGACAGGTGTCTACCCAACCTTCAAAACAAAGTTTAAACACAAAGGGTTTTAGACACACACCAAAATAGAAATCATCACATACAGGTTTCCAAGCAACTCACGCTAAAAGCTTGAATATAATTTTTTTTTTAATCCATTCTTTTAATCCTCAAATCGGTGGTTTTAATAAATTGTTTAATTAGCACCATTATGGAATATTTTAATTTTAGCTTAAGAAACTAATATCTTACTAAATAACAGTAATTAATAACGGATTCCACTTAATTACCACCAAACTTTGATTTTGTTTTCTGAGCATGGGAGTGTATATATCCACTGATCTCTCTTTCTCTTTTTATCCAAAAAGATTAAAGCCCTCAAAGTGAATGAACAGTTCAGAGACGCTAGATCAAAGCTATCTTAATGCCTGCTGATCTTGCCACTGGCTGTGTTCCACTTCTTTATTTTCTTTACTTGTTTATTTTGCCCAGGCCTTAGTGGGGAAACTAAGACTCACCTTGCGAGCCCTGACTCACCTTGCTGGTGTTGTGACCTGGATTACCAGTGCTAATTATATAATGTGTGGTGGTTTTCTAAACACAATGTTGATGTTCACGAGACAATCGGTTTAAATTAGAGCCAAAGAAGCAACCTGGGAGCAACACTGACTGCCTAAGGAAGGGACACAATCTACTCACAATGTGGCCACAACAATCACAGATTTTATTGTTCCCTAGAGAATAAGTTCTCTGACACACAATGGTTAAAATGGTGATAGAGCCTCTCAGCAATGTTTATTTTGAAATAGGTGTTTTTATTATAATTATTATTTATGTATAGTTTTACTCTTTGGTCTAAACTTTAGTCAAGAAATGTTCATATTTTTCAAACTAACATAACATAAACTAACAAAATAATTTCAAACATATTAATGACACAACATTTGCCACAGTGTTTCTTTTGTGTTTAATGTTTTCACTGAGCCAGTGCAGCCTACCTTACAAGCTACACATTTAAAGTAAGAAAATATGAAAAACATGACACATGGAAATAAATCCAGTAAATGGAATAAAATATGACAGGGCATGCTGTTACAGGAAAATAATCAATGATTGGGTGGTGTAATATGGCCTGACATAAAGCAGAGCTACTGTTACCACCACAAAGTTAATTATTTTATAAAAACAGTGCTTCCTGAAGTGTTGTATTTATCTTAAACCACAGCAATTTGCCAACATTTTTTTTATTGGCTAACCAATGACATGCCATATGTGTTTATACATTTATAGTTATGTGTAATGTTTTGGAATATTTGGAAAACAGCATTAACTCCACATTTTCAAATCGGATAGAACTAAGGTGTAAAACTGTCCTTATAATATATTTATGTTTCAGAATATTTTGATCACCAATTGGTTGAGATTAAAATGGTTTTAAGTTCTTCACAATGCTGATTTTTTTTTAATCTTATTTTGTATTATTCATGTCTATTGATATTATTTTTGTTTTTTTATTATTGGCAACCATTTTTATTGATAATATTACAGACTTTTTGTTATCCAAAAACCACTGTCAACAATTATTTCTTCAGTAAATATACAACCCAAATTCCAAAAAAGTTGGGACAGTATGGAAAATGAAAAAAAAAATAGTCATTTGAAAATTCAATTCACCCTGTACTATATTGGAAGCATCTGGGTTATGCATATAACCCTATTCCCTGAGAAGGGAACGAGACGTTTTGTGAGCTCCATGTTGTGGCAAGAACAGAGAGCCCTTACTGGACACAGTAGGTGCAATTTCTCTTGTTCTAGTGTGAGGAGCAGAGGAGCGCAGAAAGCCTGCAACACTACTGGCTGGGCAGCAGACATAGGCACTTTAGCAATATAATCTGGTCTAGGATATAAGAAGGCCTTGGCTAATACCGGTCCAAAGTCAAGCCAGGAAGGGGCAACAGAGAGCTTGTAGATCTCCTACTTGCTTAAGAGATGCCAAGGCCAGCAGAAGAGCTACCTTTAGTGTCAGAAGCTTCTCTGAGGCTGGCTCTGAGGGCTCAAATGGGGCACATGACAGACCTTCCAGGACCACAGAAAGGTCCCAGGAAGGTATGCGTGGTCTGCAGATGGGCCTCAGCTGCCGGACACAACGCATAAACCTCGAAGTTAGAGGTCACAGAGGCTCCATCATTAGGGGTGTGGCTGGCCAAAATGGTGGCCACGAAGACCCTGATGTAGAAGGAGCTAACCCTGCTGAGAAACGTCCTTATAAGAACTCCAGGACTGTAGCTATTCCGCAGTTCACTGGGTCTAACTGATCTTCCTCACACCACAAGACAAAAAGTCTCCACTTGAGTGCATACACTTTCCTTGTGGATGGTGCTCTAGCATTCAACATGGCCTCTACAACCTCAGTTGCGAGACCAGAATCCATGAGCTGGTGCCCCTCAGGGGCGAGACCCACAGTTTCCATAGTTTCATTTATCTTGCTCAATGTTGACAGGATTGACTCTACGCATGACTGGGGATAGAAACGCCCTCATCATAGTGGAATCCTTATAACCTCTAGAAAAGTTGTCCTCTGCGCTGGAGAAAGTATATTTTTCTTGAGGTTCAACCTGAGCCCCAAGCTCTTCATGTGGCTTAAACAAGGATTTAATGATTGTCAGAGAGACAGTGGGAGCAAACCAATTCTGTGACTCTTAAAATTACTTGGTACAACAAAACGACTTTCTCTAGAGATATTAACTGCAGCACACAAAAGCTGCTTTCAGACAATTAAGCATTCTCAAGCTCTGCCAAAAAAGGGTGAGCATAATAAATAATTAGGTTAATAAACTCTCAGAATGTAGGGAAAAACTCGCAAAACTATTTTCCAAAGAATGTTTTTATGGCTAGACTTTTTCAGAAAAACTGTTTTTCCAGCTGTCCAATGTCTGTCTCTGTTTTTCCTTCAGTGGATACCTTGTTCCCAAGCACAAACTGGTGTTAAAGGAAACATTTAATTTACATCCGAATTTTAGCCAATAAAAGACTCTTGATTAAGGTGTTTAATTTAACTGACTGGTAAATGGAACTAGAAAAGAATGTGAAAGAATACCAGAGAGAGAAGAAAGAAAGATAAAGGGGAATAGGATATAATGAAAGATGCTTGAAGGGTCAACCACATGGATTGCTGAAATGTGTCAAGCTTGCTGCTGCCACAGAAAACTCATGAGAAAGCAAACTGTGGATGCCAGTGGCAGGGACAAATGCCCATATGGGCTACAGCTGTGTGTCTAAATTGAGAATGAAAGGGAAAGAGATTGAACATTCCTTATTAGATAGTTGTATGAATCAGTTCTAATCACATCTTATATGAGTAGCCTCAATGTATTTACAGTATGTACACAGATATCAATCATTCTTGTTCTCTTTCTCTTTCCCACAGATTATGTCTTTCTCTAAGTCATTTAATTGATCTTCCTTGAGATTAGAGGCAAAGCTTCAGGCCAGATCCATTAATATGTAATATGAAAGCAAGTGTGAGGAAATGAAACTGAACAACAAAATTAAAAGAAAATATATTTGAAAAACGTCTGGGTTACGCATGTAACCCTGTTCCCTGAGAAGGGAACGAGATGTTGCATTTAGCATAGCCTTAGTATGGGAATGCCTTGCGTGCATGACTGGTATCTGAAGCTTGTGTAAAATCATGCCTCTACTTATAGGCCTACCATGATCAGGTGACGTGGCAATTAAGCACGTCGCATGATATATATATGGCTCCTTTGAACCACGCCGCCAGCCTCTATTATCTGAAGTGAAGACGCAATTCACAGGCCTGCCCTGGTATGACAGTGCTATGCAACGTCTCGTTCCCTTCTAAGGGAACAGGCATACATGCATAACTCCGATGTTCCCTATTCAAAGGGAACTTCGACGTTGCATGTAGTATAACAGTATGGGAACGGGAATGCCCACTCCATCATACTGAGGGTACGGTACTTGAGCACATACAATTTCCTTGTGGATGGTGCTCTAGCATTTAACATGGTCTCTACAACCTCAGTTGTGAGACCAGAATCTATGAGCTGGTGCCCCTCAGGGGCCAGACCCACAGTTTCCATAGTTCTGGCCGAGGGTGATAGATCAGCCCTCCGGCTTGAGACAGAAGATCCCCTCTAAGGGCTCGAATGGGGCACCGGACAGACTTTCCACGACCACAGAAGTTCCCAGGAAGGTATGCGCGGCCTGCAGATGGGCCTCAGCCGCCTGAGACCACGCATAAACCTCGAAGTTAGAGATTGTTGCCCCACAGAAGCTCCATCAACAGGGGCGTGACTGGCCGAAATGACGGCCATGTAACCCTGATTGTAGAAGGAGCCCACCCCATTGAGAAATGTTCTTGTAAGAGCTCCAGGACTGTAGCTATTGTGCAGTTTACTGGGTCTACAGTAGTACAAGGAGTGTCATCTCACAGGGATATTATCTCTCATAACCATATTCAAGCTGGCCAATAAGGTGCTACTAGCAGACTGTCTTGGCGAACTCTCGCTAGAACTTGCGGGAGCAGAGCGATAGGGAGCAGCATACAGATGTGACCTCGGCCACATGTGCACCGTGGCTTCCAGCCCTAATTGTGCGGGAGGAGTGAGGGTGAACCACAGCGGGCCATGTGTTGTCTCCTCAGAGGCAAACACATGACATCCCGCTTGGCCAAACCTCGCCGTATGGACTCCACCCCAATAGTCTCCCAAGATCCAGCTTTATCTTGCTCAGTGTTGATAGGATTGACACTATGCATGTTGGGGATAGAAACGCCCTCATCGTAGTAGAATCCTATAACCCCTAGAAAAGTTGTCCATTGCACCGGGAAAGCATATTTTTCTGAGATTCAACCTGAGCCCCAAGCTCTTCATGTGGGCGAGAACAACATCTCGATGTTGAACCGCCAGTTCCCTGGATCGTGCTAGAATTAACCAGTCGTCCAGGTAGTTTGGTACCCAGATGCCTTGGAATCACAATGGAGCCAGAGTGACATCCATGCACTTTGTGAAGGTGTGAGGGGATAAAGCTAGCGATATTCCTAAGTGGAAATATACACATTTTAGATCTATTGCCACAAACCAGTTCTCGAACTGAATCTGTGGCACGATAAGTTTGAGCGTCAGCATCTTGAACCTGTATGTCCAATGAGTGCGGTTCAGATGACGCAGCTCTAAAATTGGCCGCATACTCTCATCTTTTTTGCGGACCAGATAATAATGGCTGTAAACCTCCCTCCCTTCGGGAACAGGGTACATGTTCTATGGCGCCATTGTCCAAAAGGGAACTTACTTCCTGCGCTAACATCGGGCTCTGGTCTGTGCTGACTACTGTGGTGAGCACACCTGTGAACGGGGGGTCGAGCTATAAACTGGACTCGGTAACCCTTTCTACAGTAGACAGAACCCATGGAGGCACATTTGGCAGTAGTTTGCACGCTGCCCAATGGTCTTTAGTGACGTTAACTATTCCACATTCTATTGGAGGGAAAGCATCAGATTTCCGTTGCCCTGTGACAGCTCGCTGACCAGAGAACACTGAAAACTTGGGGACCACCTTGGCTAGGGGAGGCCCTACAGTAGCTACCTGCCCTAACAACCTCATGTCCCCTGATACATCCCTCCACGGCCCCTCAGGACTGCTCTTCTTTGCCGGCTTGGCCTTTATGACTATTCTCAGATCAGGCCTAGTAGCGGGTCGCAACTGTGGCTGCCCGGTTCCCCTGGCTGTCTGCGGGGTTTGGCGGGCTGCCATACTCGCCTTCTGGGTCTCCCTCACACTAGTGCTGGCCCAGGCTCCACTCGTGGATGCCCGGGTAAGCTCGAGACAACAGGGAAGGAACTGGCTTTTTAAAATGCCGCTGTATGTCGAGCTCACTCAGCAGGTCTGCTTGGTAGGCCTGCAACACCGTCATTGTCTGCAGTGACCCACAAGCAAGACTACTACTGCATAGGCTTGCCCACCAATGCCACGGTGGCCTTATACAGTGGTTTGGATGCAAGTCGGCCCCCGTAATTACTTGCCGTCGATGGAGAGAGGTAGCTCACAAGCGCCTCCTCCACCTTCAGCATAGCTAAATAGCCATGCCATTCAGTCCCACAATGGCCGAATAATCCAACATGGTGGGGTTATGAATATGGCTTATGCATAGTTTTCCCCCAGAAGCCTGAGATTTTGTCATGCACTTCTGGAAGACAGGGGAGTTTCTGCAGCGTGAGGGATTTACTTTCACTGGGTAATCACTTCAAGCAGCTCTTTATATGCTGCTCTCAGTTTTTAACACATCCTTCTAACTCCTCGGAGTAAGAGAGGAATTATTACCTTTTGGCTTTCCATAGCGGAAGGAGGAGTCACGACGCGAGCTCTAAAATCCAGCGGAGAGCCGAACCCGGAAGACAGAACAAGAGATAGAGCAGCGCTCGTCTCCGGCTCCTTTTCCAGATCCATAAGAGATCCCCCAAACCAGAGATGGCTGGCTGCCTCAGCAGCGGCCAGCCCAGATCCGCGAGGCTCTGGAACCTGACTCGCTTCGGCTTCCAGGAAGAGCGCGAGTCGCGAGCCGAGCTACTTAATGTAGACATTACCATGTGCAGCCTCTCGAGGCTGCCATCGCATACTACACCGCTAAACACTTCGCCCAGCAAGTGTGTGCTATTCCCGTGATGATTTGGCTCTTCAGTTATAACAACGATGTTAATTAGTCTCCTTGGTGTCCTGGGTACTCTGCCCATCACGCAGGAAAACACGCACTCATTATTAAATATTGTTTAAACTTAAACTTAACCAAATTGAAAGTTTAAGAGAAACACCTATGTTAAAGGTCAAACATTTGGTAAAGAAATAGTAATTGGACAAGATATTAATTGTCAAAGAAATAGTAATTGTACAAGATATTAATTGTCAATTACTGAAAGTTGTTATCATCCTTTTATTCCATCCATTACTGGAAAGGAACCTTGGTATTACTGGTAGGGTGCCCTGTTTCTCTACGTGGGGTTCTATGTGCTCTAAGGTCTATCACAGTGTATTGATTTACTCATCATTGAGCAGTGTTTAATAACAATAATACTAATACTACTACTATTAATAATAATAACAACAATAACAATAGCAATAATAATAATAATAATAATAATAATAATAATAATAATAATAAGCAGAGCATAGTCAATAATGCTCCAATTTCATCAAAATCATTTGATATTGAGCTGCTGTGAAGCTTATTTCATTATGGCATATCATTTGTATTTGTTGGTGTGATTTTGTGCTTTGGTGAATAGAGTGATGAAATAGCTCTGCACTTCATTTGTCTCCAAATGAATGACAAGAGTAATTGAGTGAGTAATGACAGTGTGACTTTGTGACTTCTTCTTTATTGTTATCTGACAAACTTTTTCCAAAGCACCACACTGAACAAACAGACATCCAGCAATGTGGTAAAGTGTGGAGAACTGTCTGAACTGTTCTGGGTATCATAAGACCACATCTACATCTGCACTGAAGTACAGGCTTACAGGAGGACTGTTAGCATTAGAGGGCAATTTGAGGGGTCAATTAAACAAGCAACCCAGTGTATTATAATAAGTAACACATGATGTAGAGGAATTCATTCAGTTATTCTTCTTCAATAACCAGTTTATCCTGGTCAGGGTCATGGTGGACCCTGAGCCTGTTGTTGTTTTATAGTCATTGACAAAATTTAGGTTAGAACATTTATTTTTCTTTGTCTTTAAAATGGAGTCTGTAATGGATAAGGTTCGTGCAGACCTGAAGGAACCTAAACCAGATTTGACAGTGCACAAGAACATAGATACCTTTGTTAGAAGAAAAAAAACAACCACCACCAACAACACAAACTCTACAAAAAGTCTTACACTCTTGCAACTGCAAAATCTGAAAAAATCTGTATCTGTACATGTCAGCTTTGTTTCATTTCCTGACATGTTCATTGAACTTAGACTGATATGGAATCACCAGAAACCTCCAGTGACCCCTGTTAATAGCTTCATGTTGGAGAAAGAAAGAATTAATATATTATAAGTACAAAGGAATCCACATTTGCAGGCATGTCATTGCATCTAAATTACCCCATATAAAGGAAGTGACTGTTTTTATGAGGGCAGAATTTTATGGCAAATCTAAGTGCCCATCCCTCAGCAGCATACCAGAAAAAACACAGCCATTAGAGCCTAAGGGTAAATAATGTTACTCTTTCTTTCACTCTAACATGTACATAGTAGCATCCATACACTTATACACTTAGAATGTACAGTAAATTTGAAGAAAATGACATACATTTAGGTTTGATGATAAAAGTTCTGTTAAAAGTTCTGTTAAAAACATGAAAAGCTAATAGGCTTTTGCTCTGACAGAGGCAGAGCAAAAAAAGCTTTAATGTGAACATAAAAGCATATGTGTCTGTGTGTGTGTGTGTGTGGGTGGGTGAGAGTGTGTGAGTGTGTGTCACCCCCTGATTGGGGCGACACACCATACTGTGTGTGTCCTGTTCTTTGAACCTACAGAAGTATTGGAGCTCTTTATTATCTAGAGGTCACAGTGCTGTGGAAGTCTCAGTGCCAGAGTAATGAGTGTGGTGTGCATGACTGTGTCAATTCTTTCAAGTGCAGGCCTGACTCAAACAGGTCAGCCCATTACCTTGCACACCCATAAATTCTCAAGAACACACTCTCACTTATTATTTAGATGTTGTGACTAATGGGGTTTGTAACTCTCTCAAACACTCACTAATGTTTTTGTTTCTGTTTTAGTGTCTATGTATATACTGTGCACCTTAAAGAGAGAGACAGAAATGGCTGTAACCATGTAATGTTATTTTATGGCGATTCTGTTGAGCTTCACTAGGGGTCACCACCAGGTACTAGGTACTTCCTCTACCCATTAAAAGAAGTAGAGCAACATTTCCTGTAAGGAAGTTGCGGAGGGTGGCTTGCTCTCTGGATACCTCTTTTCTCCTTTCCTGAGAAACTTGAATAGTTTTAAATAGAAGGAGATTATTTATGGTACTACAACTGAAGGGATCTATTAACGCAAATGACTTTCAGTGTGGATTTTGAACAAGTATGGCGCCTCCACAACCAGAGCCTCGATTCAACCTCACCCAAGAACCTGCCCCTAGAGCTATCACTAGGACTAGTACTAGGTAAAACCAAAGTCTGTTGTTAATACTGGTAATGTGAGGGACTGTATATTGAAATTGGGTTTAGGGTGGAGTGCTATTCCACTACGGGGCTCTGGCAAGAAGCATGACAGTAGACAGAGGATAGTTTCCACTCTTTATATAGAACTTCTCTAGCAGTGCAGTAATGATACAGCCATTAATGTATTCAGAACTGAAGGTGACGGTATAATGTGTGTGTGGATTGTTCTGAAATAAGAAAAAATAAACTCTAAGTGTGTCTGATAACAAACGTAAATAATATGCTCTCATATACAGAGTAATACACGTATCTCAATCAGAAGCTAAGCAATAATAGGCTTTGCCAGTGCTAAAAATGAACACAGATTCCACATTGGGATATCATGGATTAAATGCATTATACACAGGTTACACTTCTATTATAAAATTCCAAATATCCTATTACAGTGCTAGGATAAGCATATAACACAATATTCACATAATAAAGACATAAAGATGATCTTACAGTCATTTACACATATTCACCTTGTCTGAAATAGTGGAGAAACTTAGTGGAATAATGGTCGAGCTCTTCTGGGGTAAACTAAACAGTAGTGCATAGGCTGTCAAAATAAAAGCCTCCCAACATATTAATGTCATAATAAAGTAACTACGGCTAGGTACACACAAACACACATAGGGAATTTAGTACAACCACCCCCAGATCAGCATGGCTAATATGTAGAAAGATAAACTTCCTAGTCCTTAGAGTCCTTAAGGTCAATATCCGGAAGTGCTGGAAGTTGGATGAGCTTAGCCACAGGCCATAAATATAAGCAGTCATTCACCTTGACCTTTGCTGATTGGATGTGACCATTGTCACTAGGAATTAACTCCATGACTCGTCCTACTGGCCACAGAGCTCAGGTAAATTGTGAGTCAACTATCATCACTACTGAATTCTTGGACAAGTCCTTAGTTTCTCACTGCCACCTTTGATGGGGCTGAAGGTCAGGTAGGTAATGTCAGGTGTAATAGGACCAGAATTGATGAACAATGGTCTGAGTGTAATGCCATCATTTTTTGGTCAGTGACTCTGGGGTGTAGATCACTTGGGGAAGAGATGCATCTCACCGCCCCATCAAGAGAATGTTAGGGGTGACTGGATCTGAGTCTGCTACATCAGATGAGACGTACCCTAGAGGCTTGCTATTCAGAATACCCTCCACTTCTACCAACAATTTATGGAGGACCTCTTCAGGAATTATCTGACTTCCTACAACAACTCACAGAGTGACCGTTACCAACTTGAGCTCACGTTCCCAAGCACCGCTGAAGTGTGGTGTGGCAGGGCAGTTCATTCTGAATATGATCTGGTAGTCAGCCGGCCGCTCGTGTAACTGAGGCTTTATTTCCCAAAAAGCCTCTTATAACTCAAGTCTTAGCACCACAAAATTGGTTCCCTAGTCCAAGAAGATCTCATAGGGGGTTCCCTGCCAGGCTATGAACCATCTCATGGCAAGCAGAAAGATATCCATGTCGATCCTGTTGAGGACCTCAAGGTGTGTAGAACAGGTGGTCAAACATTTGAAAATGATGCCCCATTGCTTTTCTGAAGTCTACTTTCACTGTGAAGGGCCTGAAGCAGTCGACTCCTGTCGAGAAGAATGGTAGGTGAACTATTTGCAACAAGCCAAGGGTAGATCTGACATGAGGGGTACTATCGGCTTGGCTCACCACTGAAAATACACCACTTCTCTGCCTCTCAGAACCCAGTAGGAATGACAGAGCTTTGAGAAAACCCTACACAGCAAAATCACCAGTGTTGATTTAACACCCACAGTGTTGAATTTACACCCTACAGTGTTTATATAAGTCCATTGGACTCAAATAAACACTCTGGGTGTTAATTCAACACTAGGGATTTTACTGTTTATCTGACCCTGGGTGGAGGAGACGCTTGTCAACATCTGCAATAAGGAGCTTAGAAACTACATGGTGAGGGTCTAGCACTACTGGGTGGATCTCTGTCTGATTCACACTTTCCAACTTCCTCAGCCATCCTTGCATTCAGATAAGGCCTAATGCCTGATCAAACTCTGGCACAAGTGAGACCAGACGGCTGGAAGGGGACACTAATTTCCCTACCTGCCAGGCCTTTAACTCATCTGGGAAGGACTCCATTTGGGACTGACTCAGTACGAGTGCTTCCGCACCTCGGTAGTCAGGGCTCAGTGTGCCTGTGTTTTTGTGTATATCTCATACTAAATTGTGTCAGAAATTAAAACAAAATCTAAGATAAAACAAAGGCAACCGGTGTAAACACAAAATACAGTTTTTAATTGATAATGTTATTTTTTTTTAAGCAAAACAGTTATCCAGTACCAACTGGGCCTGTGTGAAAATGTGCTTGAACCCCGTAGATACTAATTCCCCAAATATATGAAACTGTATTCATAATGGGGTTCAGCTGGACTAGATGCAACCAGGTGTGGTTACTGCAAATCCTGTTCCATCAACTCAACACTTAAATAGAACTTATTCAACAGCATGAAGTTGGTTAAAAGGTACCCAGTAACACAGTATGCCAAAATTGAAAGAAATTTCAGGAATGATGAGGAAGAACTTGCTTCAAATACATCAGTCTGGGAAGGGTTACAAAGCTATTTCCATTATCTCCAAATGGAAAAACTTGGCATAGTGGTAAACCTTCCCAGAAATGGCCGACTCTCCAAAATTCCTCCATGAGCACAGCAAATACTTATCCACAAAGTCACAAAAGAGTCAAGGACAATATCAAAGGACTTACTGGCCTCTCTTCCATCAATAAACATCACTGTTCAGGACTCTACTATCAGAAAGACACTGGGCAAAAATAATAGCAATGGAAGAGTGGTGATGTGTTGTGCTCTGCTTATTACACTAGCCCTTTAAGAAGTGGGCAGAAGTACGCATGCGTGAGGGGGTGGGGTTTGGAAGAAGAAATAATGCATGATGTAACAAAAAAATTAAGAGAGTTCAGTAAAGCTGAGTTCATTACAACTTTTCCTTGATTTATTTGCACAAACAATATAACAAATTGGTGACGAGGATGGCTCTTCTCCCTCTAAATCCATCATCACCATTCCTGGAATGTCTGGGTGAGCCAAAGCTAACTTTCTCTGCTTGGAAGTGGCAATTCGACTACTACTTACTAGCCATCTGTGGTGACATGTTTCCAGATGAGCAGAAAAGAGCATTACTAATCCATTGCTTAGGCGTGGAAGGACAATACCTGTACAATACATTCAAAAGAGATAAATACAGTGGAACTGTGACTGCATTGACAACATTCCGTCGAACCCAAGGTGGTAGCAGAAAGATATCGTTTCAGACAAAATGCTCAATATGTGGGTGAGTCGATGAATCATTACATAGCGGCTCTATGTGAGCTAGTTACAACTTGTGCGTTCAGTGCATTTGAAAATGAAATGCTACATGACCAACTAATTGAGAAGACATCTATGCCTCATATTCATGAGAGGTTACTGCTGGAATCTGATTTGGCCCTCGATAAAGCACTGGGCATTACCAGACAAAATGAAAATGCCATTGCTGAATATAAGATAATGCTGGATGGAGAGCCTGAATCCAGGAGTGCAGTGCAACCTAAAACTAGCAAAAATTGAGCAGGGCAACACAAATACACTCAGAAGTCATTTCCTCAGAAGTCATTTCCTCATTTCCTTGCTATCGTGTTGGCTCTGTCAGTCACATTGCAAATGATGCATCTAGCCCCAAACAAACATGCTAAATGCAAATCCTGTGTAAAAATTGGCCATTTTGTTCAAGTGTGCAAATCCAAAGAAAAAACTGTGAATGACCTTGCTGTGCCAGAAGTTACTGTTCTTAGTATACAACAAAATTCAGCAAAACAGGGAAAGCTCTGTTCAGATTACCGCACAGATGTGCTCTGTTCAGATTCCTGCACAATATAATCAGTGCTGTGGTTTAGACCTGCTTATTGACACAGGTTCTGCAGTATCCATTCTTACTGAATGTATGGACAAGTCAACATTTTCTAAATGCCCTCTCACTTAACCCAAACTACAATTAACATATTCAAAAGAAAAACGCAGTCATTGGATGCCTAAAGGTAGATTTTACCAAATGTAACTGCATCTTCAGAGATTTACATTGTTGAAACAGGAACACCCATTTTGGGAATGGATTTAGTGACAACACTGAACCTGCTGATATCGGGTGGTCGACTGTTGCCAGAAACTCAACCTACCTGTGCAATACTTCAGTCTACAGTTCAGTTGTGCAAAAGGCTTCATCCATAAAGTGAAGATCCGGCCAGAGGTAAGGAAAGTCCAACAAAAACTCAAACGATTACCTTTGTCTGTCTGTGATACAGTGTCTGAAGTGTTTAGATATATAGAACAATATGGAATTGTAGTGAAAATTGACTCCTCTGAATGGTTATCTCTTATAGTAGTCACCCAAAAGAAAACAGGAGGTATATGCATATGTGTAGACTTGCATGAGCTTAATAAGACAGTAGTTGTGGATAGTCACCCACTTCCACTGATTGAGGATATTTTACCCGAACTGAGAGGTGCAGTAATGTTTGCCACTGAAACATGCTTATCATCAAGTTGAACTGTGGAAAGGAAGTAGGGACCTGACCGTCTTCGTGACACCTGAAGGGTTGTACAGATATAAAAGGGTACTGTATGGCCTTAGTTCAGCACCTTCAGCCTTCCAGAAAATGATGAGCACCATACTACAAGGTCTAAAAGGTGTACAGTGGTATCTTGATGGTGTGATCATTTTTGGCTCTACACAACAGGAACATGATAAATATTTAAAAGCTGTGCTGCAGAAAATAGACAAATCTGGATTGAAACTGAACACGATGCAACTTTTGACAGACGAAAACTGCATTTCTTAGCTTACACATTATCTCCACAAGGTCTCTACCCTGATTATACTCAGTTTGCAGCAATTCTAAAGGCACCAGCACCAACTGATGCACCCAGCCTGTGCTCTTTCCTTGGCCTCACTGCATGGTAAAGTAAATTTGTGCTGAACTACGCTACAGTGGTTGAGCCACTCCATGTTCTGCGATGGAAAGACAATTTCACGTGGCCCACCAGTGCTCGAGCCAGTTTTGATAAAGTGAAGTACATGATTGTAAATAGTTCTGTTTTAGCCCTGTTTGACCCTAGAGTGCAGACTGTTCTTTCCATAGATACCTCACATTACGGCTTGGAAGCGGACCTCACTCAAGTCACAGAGGGGGGCACAGACTATTGTGCTTGCATCATGAAGTATCTTTATCTGAGACAGAGAGGAAATACTCTACTGTAGAAGAGGAAGCCTTAGCATGCGTCTGGGCTGCAGAGAAATGGAGAACCTGGCTTTGGGGAAGAAAATTCATACTCCAAACAGATTATCAAGCTCTCATGACTCTTCTGACCACAAAAGGTAATAACAGAGCTGGCCTCTGGGTTGCAAGATGGTCTGCCAGGTTGCTTGAATTTGATTATGATGTTCAGAACAGGAAAGAAACCCTTAATCAGGTAGCTGATTGTCCCACAAGACTACCACTCTCTGATACAGCAGAAAACAGTGACAGCATGTGGAGTCTGTGGCAGCAGTACTGACTGATCTCAGTACAGGCTCAAAGGATGACTTCAAAGCTGCATGCCACTGTTCACACAAAGCAACTTCTCAGGGAAATCTACAGACAATATGACAAGACCTCAGTTACTCATATTGCTTCACTTACAACTGTTCCTCTTCCAGATGGGATAAAGTGGCCGTGGATATTGTAGGACCCTTGAATATAACTCCACATGACTGTAGATATTCCATCATTCTGGTGGACTAGAAATGGCCAGTGGTTGCTTTTTGCTCTAAAGTAGATACAACTGCTGTAACCACAATGCTTACCTTAGTCTTTAGCAGAGAAGGAAACCCCTGTAAACTTGTGTCGGACAATGGGAGCCAGTTTGTCTCTCATGAGTTCTCAGAATTTCTACAGAAAAGGGGAATATGACATCTCAAGTCCTCTGTGTACTATCCTTGCTCTAACGGTGAAGTAGAAAGATTCAAGAGTGCTAAAAGACTGCTTACAAACAGCTACACTTCAGAGACAGTCTTGGAAAACATTTACTCTTCAATTCCTCATGGATTACAGATCCAACCTAAATGCCATCACTGGAATTCCTCCATCTAAGCTGCTTCATGGAAGAGAAATGAGAATGAAGCTTCACATAATAAGGTCACCTGATATCAACATAGATGAAAATGACCTGTGTGAAAAGGTGAAAATGAAAAAGAGAAAGGAGTACATAGACAAGAAAGGAATGCACTGTAAACTAACTTCAAACCAGGTAAAGAAGTGAGAATAAAAAAAACATGGATGATCAAGAAAGGTGAGCAAAGATACACTAAACCACAGATAGTGAAGGGAAATACAGGACCAAAGACCTACCTGCTGGAGGATGGCAGAAACTGAAATGCCTCATGCCTTTTGGCACTTCCAGACTCTACTCCTTTGGCAGAGTCAGAAGGAGTACTCCACTCCATCATCTGAGCATGTGACTGATGACACATGAGTCAACAGACATAGAAACCCTCCTGCACGGATGAAAGACTTTGTGATGTAAAATTGATTTTCTGACCCCAACTTCCTGAAATGTTAGTGTATGTGAAGAAAAGAATTTCACTGTGCTGTGACCAATAAAGACTCATTATTATTATTCATTATTTTGATAAGTACTAAGAAATGTTTGACTTACTCTTTCTTCTGTAAAGATGATTTTCAAATGTGCCTGTCATTGAAGATTTAGTATTCACAGAGGACATAGTTTTTTTTTTTAAACAAAAAGGAAAAATGTTGTGTTCTGCTTATTACACTACCCCTTTAAGAAGTGGGCACAAGTATGCATGCAGGGTGGAGTATGTGGGGGGGGGAATGCACAATGTAACAAAAGGTTGAAAAGAGTTCAGTAAAGCTGAGTTTATTACAACTGTCTTTACATTATTTATTTGCACAACCAATATAACACGAGGCGAAAACTACTGCTAACCCAGAAGAACATTAAGACTCATCTGAATTTTTGCCAAAACACACATTGATGATCCTCAAACCTTTTGGGTGATAAGTCAAAAGAAGAACTGTTTGGAAGACAGGGGTCACGTTACATCTGATGTAAAGCAAACACAGAATTCCACAAAATGAACATCACACCTATAGTCAAGCATGGTGGTGGAAGTGTGATGGTGTAGGGATGCTTTGTTGATTCAGATCTGTGCAACAATATTCAGTCTGTAAGTTGAAAGTTAAGTGCAACTGGATAATGCAGCAAGACAATGATCCAAAGACTAGGAGTAAGCCCTAGAACTAAAAGTAAGTGAAAGACTGATTTCCAGTTATCAGAAGTGATCGGTTGCAGTTATTGCTGCTAAAGGTGGCACAACCAGATTTTAAGTTTAAGGAGGCAATTAGATTTTCAGATGGGTGATGTGGTGTTAGGCGTCTTACATTATGGACATTGCAGTTTTTTGCTCTGGCCACATCCGCAGTCCTCATGCCTCCCTGCAGCAGGCCTATGGCATGTTCACCCAGGTGAGCAGGCACCCTGGGCATGTTTCTTCTTGTGTTTTTCAGTCAGTAGAAAGGTCTCTTTACTGTCCTAAGTTACTGTAACTGTGACCTTAAAGTGCACCTATTATGGTTTTGAAACGTGCCTAATTTTGTTTTAAAGGTCTCATAAAATAGATTTACAGTGGGCAAAATAATTATTGGACACACCAACATTTTTTTCAGTAAATATATTTTCTATGAGGCTATTCACATGAAATTTTAATCAGACATCAGTATTAACTCAAGAAATCCAGAAAGAATTCACAACATTAAAGTCCATAAATAAAGTTATGTGTAATAAGGGATAGCCTTTTTTGTACTCCATGTAGATCAGAAACCATTGAAATCCTTTGAGAAATGTAAACTTCATTGTGCCTTTTATCCAGAAAACGCACAGCTTCCCTGTTTACTTGTATTTGTGTATATGGCAGTCTTGCCCAGAGCAATATGGTGGACACATAGACATGAATGCTTATGTGCACAGGCACATAGTGTTTCTTTACAAAGTGACAAATTGCCAACAACTGGCCTGGCATGCATAATACAGCATTTTTTTAGTCATTTTTGCCGATCAGTGTGAATGGGGATTGTTTTGACAACATTGTCATCTGTATGTGAAACTTTTCAAAAACGCAAAGGAAAAACTTTTCTGTATATCGTTGGCATACAAACGTAACCTGAGATTGCATAAGATAGCCTCGAACAGTCAGGTGGTTATGCAAGCATTTCCTTTTAGACACAGAGGCACTGCCAGTTTAGTGCAGACTAGGACTGAGCTGGGACATCAGGAGTGGCAAGTTCTCCTTCCATATAACCACTGGAGACAGACTTTTTATGTGCAGAGGAGTTCTTGCTGCAGTTAACAGTTTGGTCTTGGTCCCACAGTTTTTTAAAGATTTTCCACATGGTGCTCTCTTATTCAAGCTTTAGCTTCACTTATCCATGTAGTTTAGTCCTTCAAGGGGAAAGAGGAATATAAAGGTTGGCATCTTTGTGAAAAGTCGTGCATTCTTGAACTTGTATTTCAAGCAAAGTCTCTCATCATTGAAAGTCTGCAAAGAGAAGCTTACAAGGTTGAGTTGTCCTGTCTGCAGAATGGACAGAATATCTCAAGAGGCAGCTCTCTTTGGAAACAAAATCCATTTATCTCTTCTGATGGCCTCATGAGAATGAAGAATGAAGCTGATGAAGCCTTCACCCCATGGAGTGGAGAAACAACCACTGATCATTCCTGGCTGAAGTTATACAGCTACTCTCCTCGTACACTAAAACCATGAGATAGTCAAAAATCAAGGTGGAATCATCACTGAGATTTCTTTGTGCAGAGAAGGTATTTTGTTGGTAGGTGCTTAAAGACAGATTAACAGTTTTCTTCACAGATGTGTAGCATGTAGTATGCCGTGGGGTACTGCACCTGTTGAGAGGATGGCAGACCTGTCTTGTGATCGCTTGAGCACAGAACTGCCCATTACTTAAACTGGGATCATTGTGTTTGGTCCCTGGAGTATAACCTCTTGCTTCACTCGTAGAAGTCAACCAATATTCAAGTCAAGCTGAGTATTCATCTTTGCATGCATACATGTATACACGATCCACATACTGTAGAACTCATAGAGTCCATGGAAGCATGAATCTTTAACAATGCACTGCCTTTTTGTGCTACATGGAGTTGCAAAGCAAATCCTCTCATATTGCAGAACAAATTTTAAAGGGGCATGAAAGGAACTGAAGAACTCCTTTGACTCATTGCTTTCTCAAGTACAATCATCATGCCTCTCTTATGAGACGCTGCCTATACTCATGGCAGATGTATGAGGTATATTGTTGTATGAGCCTACAGGTCCATGGGGAACCTGTAGGATAAGTGGTCCTAGGATACTTATCCCAGGGAGCATGGAGCACAAGGTGGGTACACCCTGGATGGGGTACCAACCCATAGCAGGGCACAATCACATACACATGTACATATTACGGACACTTTGGACATGCCAATCAGCCTACCATGCATGTCTTTGGATTGGGGGAGGAAACTGTAGTACCCAGAGGAAAACCCCACAGCAAGTGGGGAGAACATGCCAACACCGCACACACAGGGAATTGAACCCCAACTCTGGTGGTGTGAGGTGAACGTGCTAACCACTAAGCCATCATGTGCCCTCAATGCAAGACATCTTATACCAATCTCTACAGATCCTGATTTAACTTACTTTCTCACATTTTGGGTGGGAGGAGGAGAGGCTACCTAGTGATTTTGCAGAGCTGCAACACAGACCCAATATCAAAGAAGGTAATGTGGTCCTGCTCAAGGATAGCCACATGAAACATAATGAGTGGCCCAAGGTAGTTGCTACAAATGCCCATACAGCCAGAAAGTTCAGAAAGCTGGAACTTGCTGCATATAGGCCTGCATAGCCACAGACTGGTCACAGTGCACCATGCTGACCTCTGTCCACCACTGAAAGCACCTAAAATGCATGTGAGCATCAGAACTGGATCATGGAGCAATGCAAGAATGCAGCCTGGTCTGATGCATCACATTTTCTTTTACATCATGTGGACAGCCGGATGTGGTTCCATCACTTACATGGGAAACGAGATGGACCAGGATGCACTATGGGAAGAAGGCAAGCCAGTGGAGGCAGTATGATGGGAAACCTTAGGTTCTGGCATTCATGTGGATTTGACATTCATGTTAATTTGACATATGGTCAATGGCTAGCAAACTGGTGCAGAGCCAACAACCTGTCTCTGAATGTGGACAAAACAAAAGAGATGGTTGTTGGCTTCAGGAGGGCATGGAGCAACCACTCTCTGCTGAACAGTGATGGCTCCTCCCTAGAGATTGTCAAGTGCACCAAATTCCTTGGTGTTCACCTGGCAGAGAACCTCACCTGGTCTCTCAACACCAGCTCCATAACCAAGAAAGCCCACAGCATTTCTACTTTGTGCGAAGGCTGAAAAATGCTCTCAATGGCCAAATGAACCATTGAGAGCCTCCTGAGTAGCTGCATCCCTGCCTGGTTTGGAAACTGCAAAGTATTGAATCACAAGACCCTACAGCGTATTGTGAGGGCAGCTGAGATCAATGATGAGATCATCATTGTCTCTCTTCCCTTCATCATAGACATTTACACCACACTCACATCCACAAAGCCACCAGCATGGTGGATGACCCCACACACCCTCACAAAAACTATTCACCCTCCTGCCATCTGGAAAAGGTACCGAAGCATTCAGGCCATTCAGACTGTGTAACAGCGTCTTTCCCCAAGCCATCAGACTGCTCAATACTCAGTGGCTGGACTGACAGACGCACACACCATCCCACCCCTCTTGGAATTTTTGCACATTTCTGTACTGACAACCTGTATTTTTGCTGCTAATGTACTTACTCTGTCCATTGTCCTGTGTTTGTAGTTACTGTACTGTCTTGTGTTGTTTGCACACGTTTGCACATGCATTTTATGTAGAATGTGTAGGTCTTATTTAGTTCTGTATCGTCACATGTGGTTAGTGTGTTGTTTTATGTAGCACCATGGTCCTGGAGGAATGTTGTTTCATTTCACTGTGTACTGTACCAGCTGTATATGGTTGAAATGACAATAAAAAGCCACTTGACTTGACACTTGCCTTGACTTGACCTAAACATTGTTGCAGACTAAGTACACCCGTTCATGGCAATGGTATTCCCTAATGGCGGTGGCCTCTTTCATCAGGATAATGTGCCCTGCCACACTGCAAAAACTGTTCAGGAATGGTTTGAGGAACATGCCAGACCTCAATCCATCCAAGCATCTGTGGTATGTGCTGGACAAAAAAGTCCAATCCATGGAGGCTCCACCTTGCAACTTCAGGACTTAAATGATCTGCTGCTAATGTCTTGGTGCCAAATACCACAGCAAACCTTAAGAGGTCCATTGGAGTCCATCCCTTTATGGGTTAGGGCTGTTTTGGTGGCACAAGGGGAACGTACACAATTTTAGGCAGGTGGTTTACAAGCTGGGCCAAATAATCCAACGGGCATTATGGGCACGGGCCCAGGGGAAGAATTTTTTTTTTCATTTCGTTTCTTTTTTACATTGCCAAAAATGCAGGACAATGTCTGGTTGGGCGACACAAGATTAAAAAAGACACACACCACTTAAATTCTACAGTAACATAAGCCATAGGGAGCATGGTGCCTGAATGTAGCTTTTGACGTGTTCAACCCAAGTTCGAATCCACCTTTTGCCAGACTCGCTCTTCTCCCTTTTCCCATCACATATCAGATCGGAAAAGAATTTATTTCAATAAAAATGAAGAAAATATTTGAAAAGTGGAAACAAAGTGCCTAATGACGGTCACGTTTCAAGGTAGATTCGGAAGCAATCGCAGATATACATTGTTTTAAACAAACAAACAACAAAACAAAGACACTAAGACAACTTGGCAAAATACTGTGGCAAGAAACAAAACACGGTAACATGGAACACAGTAGTCTAAGACAAACATAAGACAGAGAAGCAGTGCAAACAGTGGCTATATATAGGAGTGCTCGTTAACAGAAACGTGATTCAGGTGCAGGTGGTCATGTGACATTGTAGTACAGTGCAGTGACTGATGGGAACTGAAGTCCAGAGTTACCTCCTTGATATATGACAATGACTGTTTGATAATAAATTGTTTATCGGTTAGGGGTAGGTGTAGGGAGGGCTTTATTGTCCCAATAAGGTGGCATCAATTTAATAATTTTAATAAATATAGTCATTTACACTCTGTTATTTCTGCATCCTGTTAATGTACAACAATGCTGAGGTGCAAATAGTGTCTGCCACTATTTATAACTATAAATAGAATCTAACAACTATTTGCACTTATTGCTAAGAACTGCTACTTTTATATAGTGTAAATAGCATATCGGTAAGAAAATGCTATCATTTTCATGCCATCAAGACCATCTATCGCTATTTGCACTTAGTGCAAATAGCCACTGCCTTCAGATAATGACACCATGTATAACCAATATTTTTGGTTATTTTTAAAATCTACACAGAATGATATAATTGGTCTCGCGCAAGTATGGAAATCCCATGCTGTCTTTAAATAACCAAGCATTGAATCGAGCAGACTGTGGGTGTAGTCGTCATAGTTCAAAATGAGTGAGAGAAGTAGTTGTAGTAAACGCAAACAAAAAAGAGGAGAGGGAGATGTTTTATTAAGACATGTGCCATATATTCAAACATTCTTCAAACAGAGCCAGGAGTAGAATCAGGGTGAAGAATTTGTGGAAAATGACAAACAAGCTAACCAGGGACTGGAGGAGGCAATGTTAGCAGTGCAGCAGTACTTTTTACAGCCTACAAGACATTGTGCCCAGGGGCCTCTGAATTCTTAATCCGGGCCTGCTTATAAGTGTGTTTGTTTGCAAGTATGTTTGTTATTTGTACCAAAAGCCACTGTGCATCAAGCACATATTGTTTTGCGGTTTTGCATAAAAAAGAGAAAAGAGATGAAAGAGGATACAACTTCTACAGTAACGACTAGCATCTTCATTCATCCCTTTCTTCATTTCTATCTGTCAGCTAGTGTAGAGACATAGTAAAGAGGCAATTTGCAATTTTCAGAGGCAACTGCTATCTGCAAAGTGAATTGCGACTGCAATAAAAACCATTTGCACAAAGCCTTTCACTTTCCCTTTACTGATCCCGACTATTGAAACAATGTATGCCTTGTGGGTTTCCTTTTTGGGAAAAGGGGCAAACCTAATTAGCTCTCTTTCAACTGGGGATGGTGATGAAAATGATCAGGGATTTGCCCCAGGAGGAAACGAGTGTGTCAATGAAAACATGAATGGTTACATGTGATGGACTGGCATTATACCCAGTGTTCCTGGGATAAGCTCCATGTCTATGGTGACACAGAACAGAATCAATTGGTTATTTTAGCTGCACAGTGGCTTCTGTATTATTGTTTTCTGTCCAAAATTTAGTACATGAGTGTTAGAGATGAATGCATGTGAAAGCAGGATGAGTGTTTTTGGCTAATGGAACAGCTGGAGTGATGATGTCACACAGTGAGAGACAGATGCATGGACAAGGACACAGACACTTTGTGAGTCATTGCTCAAGAGAGGGCAGCAAAAAGGGTCCACATAAACAAATCAGCTAGTCCACAAACACACACACACACACAACAATAACATTGAGGCTTGTCACTTGTTTCCTGGACATAAAGTTTTGTGTGTGCACACACACACACACACACACACACACACACACTTTCAGAATTTGACAGACAGACCATCATATTTATTTTGCAAACCAGCCTTTATTACTTGTTTCACCACAAGGCATCAACACCACTATAACACAGTCCAAGAAAAGCTAGGCTTCTGATTTTCAGCTCTAAATTCATTGGTAATATGCATTCAATTTAATAGTGAGCTTTTTCAACCTTTGCATGATATGAAGCATTGCTATACTAGAAATAATGTATTTTCTGGTTCTGTGTTTTATAGGCCTAGGCCACATTTTTGCTTAGGATTCCAGCAAACTAGTATATTTCAAGCTTGGATTTGCTTGGTGCTTGGATTGCCAAATCTTCCAAAACAGTTGGAATGGTTATTTGGCACAATGCGATTGTAACACACAGGTTCTAAGTGAAAAAAATCTGCAAAGGTACAGTGCCAGCTGTCATGGTTGGCACTTCCATCCTGGCATATAAACCCCCGTGCCCAGTCTCTTACACAACCACACCCACACACACTAGGTGATATTTACTGTAGATCTAAATGATATTACTGGCCCTGTAGCCGACCAACCAGACAGGAAAAGAAAAACAAATAATTTCTCAACACTCAGAACATTATTGTTGTCAGATATTGAGGCAGTCAGACTGATCACATTTAAATGTCACCTGTATGTGGTTTGTTTTATTTGCAGTTCCAATAGTCAGCTGGTACAATAACTAGACCAATTCTGTCACCTGGAGGCAATGCATAATATTGCACATTCACAGCTGCATTACTAACCTTGAAGGAAAAATATACACTGAATGAGTTGAAATACAGTGGGCTCCAAATGTCTGAGACCACTAATGAAAATATCTATTTTCAAAACAGAGGTAGAAAATAAAAAAAAATTTCAATTTTATAAAGTTTGTATTTTGCATTCTTTACAACAATTTTCAATAAACATTATATTATTGATAACAACTTAAATGAAATGTAGAATCTTTTAAATATTTACATTAATTTCAGAGTTTCTTAGTATTTGATGTCCCCTTTTTGCTTTAATGTGCATTCAAGCTGGCATGGAGCTTGACTCCAGTCGGCCAGGATTATGGGGTCACTGTAGAATAAAAGACTTAATTTTCCTGTAGTTAACTTTAATTGAGTGCAGAAATGGGCAATTTCATTTTCAGTGCATTGCATGAAGTGTAATTTTGTACTAAATAGTACTGTACTTGGCACATACGGCCTATACTACTTCATTCCTCTATTCTTTTCATCAAAAAATTGATTACTGTAAAGAAGTACTTTTTTGTATTGATCCATTAAAATTAATCAAAGGGAGATTAGATCTTTTATTCTACATGAAAAGTCTTTGGTTAAGAATAAGAACAAAGGGGGTAATTTTCTCCTTCCGCAATGGGCCTCTATTAGTTCTTGCAGTAGTTCCTCTATGTGCAATAATAACTCTTTGGAAGCTAAATGGGGCAGTGAAATTTTAGCAAATTTGGTTTGAACCCACACATTTTTCAAGTGATCAAAAATATAGGAACATCTGACTTGCCCAAGGTTCCCTGTCAGATTAATCATTTAAACAATTAATACCTCTGGAAGTCTTCTGAGTAGACACTACTCTACTCTTCAGTTTTTCCTTTGAAGACTGTATATGTTGTTACAAAGATAAACCAACATGAAGAACAGAGAGCTTTCAATGTGGGAAATGTAAGCCATTTTGAAGTGGAGAAAAGAGAGAAAATCAAGTTCCCTTTCAAAGGGAACGAGACAGTGCATTAGCTTAACACTGTGAGAAGTGCCCTTGCATGTAACCGGTATCTGAAGCTTGTGTAACATCATGCCTATTCATAGGCCTGCCGTGATCAGGTGATGTGGTAATTAAGCATGTCGCGTGATATATAAACGACACCTGTGAACTGTGCCGTCAGCCTTATTATTTTCAGTGATTATCGTTTATCTCTCTATCTTTTCCAAAAAAGATAAATCTCTTTTCTTTTCTGTCCCTTAAAAAAAGGATAAAAGTATGAGTGAGAGAATTCAGGAAGTGTGTTACACATTGCTCCCATTTAATCACGGGGAGGACGGACATACTTTCTGTGTGAAGTGCCTAAGGGTGGAGCATGCCAGGGCAGCCCTTGAGAGGTCTGACTGTGCGCATTGTGAACGCCTTACAATTAGGCCACTTCGCTCGCGACTTGCTCTCTTCTCGGCCGAACCGATTTGGGTTTCAGAGCCTCGTGGATCTGGGCCGGCCGCTGCCGAGGCAACAAGCTGGCTCAGGTCCTGGGGATCTCGTATGGATCTGGAAAAGGAGCCAGGGACGAGCGCTGGTCTATCTCTTGCTCTGTCTTCCGGGGCCTGCTCTCTGCTGGATTTTGGAGCCTACGTTGTGACTCCTCCTTCCGCTATGGAAAGCGTAAAAAAAAAAAACCACACACACACACACAAAAAACACACACACACACACACACTCAAAAGTAAAGGGGTACCCTTTCCTTTTGAAAGGGAACAACAGCAGCTGATGACAGAAACATTGTGAGGGCTGTAAAGAAAAACCTAAAAAACAACAGTCACTGACCTCACCAACAACCTTCACAGGGTAGGGGTGAAGGTATCACAATCTACCATTTGAAAAATATATAGTGGCCATACCACAATATACGAACAGCTCATCAACAGTAGGAATCAGTAGGCCCGATTGGATTTTTATAGACTGAAGAGACCAAGATTAACTTTTACCAAAGTAATGGAAAGGCCAAAGTGTGAAGAAAGAACAGGTATGCTTTGAATCATGAGCAAATAAGCTCATTGGTCAAGCAGGGTGGAGATAGTGTCAGACTGGGTTTGCATGACTGCTTCTGGAATGAACTCACTAATCTTTATTGATGACATAACTCGTGATGGTAGCAGCAGACTGAATTCAAAAGTCTACAGAAACATTTTGTCTGCCAATGTATAAAGAAATGCATTTGATCTAATTGGGAGGAGGTTCATCATTGTGATGAACTGGCCATGGAGATGGTGTGAGAATCCATGTGCAGGAAGTTTATTGAAATGCACAAGCAAACAATCCAAATCGGCAGGCAGAGAGACAAAGTCTAGGTGCAGGCAGATAATAGTAAACCAAAACACAGTCTAACCAGGCAAACAAAACAAGGGGAAATCCAAAGAATCAGTAAATCCAAAACACAGGCAATGGTCTTAATGTGAAGCAGTAAACAGAAGGCAATGGAGAACAGCTCAGTAATGCAGGTAAATTAACAATAATTCACAATGGTGTAAAGGAAATTTCATGTTATATAGGGTAGCCAACAGGAAGTGAGTGTGACGCACATGTCCGTGATCAGCATTTAGTGAAGGCTTCCTCTGGTGGGTGGATGAATGAACGCCCCTCTACGAATGCCTCCTGGTGTTCTGCAGTGTGGGAGCCCCCTTGGACGTGGTGCTGGGTGGTCAGGGTGTGCTTGGTGGTACTGCTGGATGAGGGATGGGTCCAGTATGTCCTTGACATCTCTCCTCTGTAGCCCTCCCAGTCCAGCAAGTATTGCATCTGGCCCCTTCTTCATCTAGAGTCCATGATCTCTCTGACCATATATGCTAGTGCTTCATCGATTTCCGGTGGAGGTGGAGGCTCGGGATCCATGGTCCCAGGGTCAGATGACGGGTAGACAGGTTTCAGCAAGGATGCATGAAAAGACAGAGAGATGCAATAGTTAACAGGAAGCTCTAATTGGTATGTTACTGGGTTTAGTTGTCTGATCATCTCGAATGGTCCCACATACCTTGGATTGTGCTTCCTGCAGGATAGCCGTAGCTTGAGATCCATTGTGGACAACCAGACCCTCTGTCCTGGCTGATAATCAGGATGGGGACATCTCTGCCAGTCAACCTGGATGCATTGAACTCAAACTGCTCGCTGCAAGTGGATGTGTGCACTGGTCCACACCCTCTCACTCCTGCTGATCCAATCATTCATCGCTGGAACCATAGATGGTTCCCCTGACCAAGGGAACATCAGAGGTTGGTAGCCCAGCACACATTGGAAGGGGGTAAGTCCTGTAAAGGAATGAATGATGGAGTTTTGTGCATACTCTGACCATGGTAGGAACTCACTCCATATATTCTGCTCCCGGCTGCAGTAGGTCCGTAGATATCTGCCAATCTCCTGGTTCAGATGTTCCACCTGTCAATTGACTTGTGGATGATAGCCTGAGGTGAGACTCACGTTGATGTCCAACTGTCTGCAGAATGCTTGCCACACCTGGGACATGAACTGTGACCCGTGATCTGTGACGATGTCCTCTGGTAATCCATAGACCCTGAACACTTGGTGAAACAAAGCATTAGCTGTTTCTATAGCAGTGGGTAAACCTTTGCGAGGAACAAGTCTGCAAGACTTTGAAAAGCAGTCAATGATTATCAGGTCTATGATGAAATCTATGGACAGGTGGGACCATGGTCTTTGGGGTATTCGCAGAGGCTGAAGTAAACCTACTGGCAGTTCCCTAGGTGTTTTAGACAGCGCACATGTTGGACAAGCTTTCACTTAGTGAGTCACATCAGAATTTAGAGTGGGCCACCAGTGTGATTGTCCTCTGGAACCAGGGTGCCCTGTGCTCAATGACGTGTGGACCCACTGAATGGTTCAGAGATGTAGGGCCTTAGGAACATAGTGCTTGGTATGGGGGCAGTTGGGTGGGGAAGATTCATCCTGTTGTGCTCTTTGAATTTCTTCCATGATGTCCCAGCTTATGGGTGCAATGATGACTGTTGGTGGAAGTATGCATTCGGGGTAGGGCTGTGTATGGAGAGGATCATGCCTGTGTGAAAGTGCATCTGCTTTCCTATTTTTGCTATCTGATTTGCTATTGAATCAGATAAAGAACAGTTACCATCAGGCTTGAGGTGGATTCAGTCTTTTAGCCGCTTTGATATATTCAAGGTTTTTATGGTCCGTGATGATGACATTTTGTGGGCCGTGATGTGGTCAGTGAATGGATGAACTGCCCCTATAACCAGTGGTGCCACTCATTTAATACCACCTTCATGGATAACAGTTCCTTGTTCCCCACATCATAGTTACATATGCATAGAGGTAGAGCTTGCCTGGGGTTCCATGACGTTTGGATAAAACTGCTCCAATGCCACAATCTGAGACATTCACCTCAATGACGAAGGGAAGATTTGGATCTAATTTTTTTTTCTATGCTAGATTCATATAGGCTATCATTGACAGTTGTGTCAAGCAAAAGAGATGGAACCTCAAGTCTGCAACTTGGATTCGAGTTCCACTTAAGTTGCAAAATAAATGACTTGGACTCGTGAACAGCTGACTAGAGACTTGACTTGGACTTGAAGACAGCGACTCCATTCTCTCTTTACTACCTCACATGACAGCATCAAACACCACATTTTTCTATTCTTTCCACATTCATTCATTCCCTATCAGTATGTGTTGCAGCAGCAAATATCACTATTCACCAAGCCAGCATTATTATATACATGTGTGACACATCTGAAGGTGTGTGTTCATCAACCACTGAAAAAGTGCTGTTATAAATGAACAATAAACAATAACAATATAGTCCTACCTTGTGATAATCTTTGTGTCATTTAATTTGAAAAGCAATCAATTAATCCAGAGGGAAGCTGTGGTGTTACACAGCTGTCAGGGGCTTGCTTGCTGTCCATTTTCAACAAATGTTTCCACGTCCTTTTCATGTTTTTCCCTCCAAGTATTAGCTACCAAATGCATATAATATCCAAGCTTACCAAGTTAAATACACTCTATGCATGACTGCTTCTGTGTTTTGTCTCAGATAGCTCAGTTACATCCGGTACTGTGCCGGAAGTTGTTTTCACTATTGGCAATAATTGTATAAAGATGGTGCAGGACAGTATGACATATACACATACACATCACATACACTCGCTGTTTACAAGAGCTTCCCCAGATTACCATGAATGACGTTAATTGTATTGTGAAGCAGTCAGCTGTTACACCCAACAGTAAGAAGGAGAAGGGCTTCAAATTATATATTTTGAGTTACATTACTATAATATTCCCCGCGACCCTGAAGGATAAGTGGTATAGAAGATGGATGGATGGATATATATACGTGTGTGTGTGTGTGTGTGTGTGAGTGTGTGTGTTTGTGTGTGTGTGTATATATACATATATATATATACACAGGCCTCTACAGTGCGAGTATTTCACTTGTATTTTTTTTACTCGCATAAAAATAAATACGTGCGAACTGGAAAAATTATTTAGGAGCACAGTGTGCGAGTGATGAGCCGTGCTCAATAAACACAACAAAAGCGCAAGGAAGCGAAGCACACCATTGATTTCATATGAAAAGGGAGCAATAGGACGGAAGTTATCGGATCACGACTGCGTGATGTGACCATAGCATGATGATGGACTTAACGTTATGCAAATGAGAGTGACAATTCGCAAGCAATGAGCCAATCACTAAAATAATGTGGGAATGTGTGGGAACTGCTGGATAGAGAGTCAAGTGTTGAATGAAAAAGGAAAAGAGGTACAATAGTGAATACATAATTGAAAATGAAGTCCATTCATTTTTATTTTGCGTGAAAATGAGACGAAGAGAAAGAGGATTCCAGTGAGGGGGTTTTGGAAGGTTCAAATAACAAGGTTTCTTCAAAAGATTTATTTACGCAATTTATTTACACAAGAAGCTGAGAACAACTTTAGTGACCCTACGGTGACTCCCGCTTTCCCTTCAATGCCCACTGGAGCCGGCAGAGAGAGAACATATAAATTTAATGTGAATTGGCAGAAAATGTTCCCGTGGCTAGATTTTGAAAACAACCTCATGTTATGAAAATATTGTAGAGGGCAGAAACAGGATGACAGCTCGTCGTTGGTGTTAGGAAATCCACTTCTGAAAAGAGATAGCATAACAAAACATAACATCTCGTGGCGGCATATTCAGTGTAGAGATCTGTACCTGTTGAGACAGGAAAAACCATTGGGTATGGTGTCAGCAACCAGGAGGAGGCAAGTGCTGCTATCTGAGGAGGAGAAAAGGAGCCAGCTGAAAATAAAGATAAACATTGCATACTTCATTGCGAAAAAAGAAGAACCTTTCGTCAAATTTGGGCCGCTTATCAGACTCCACCACAAAGATGAGCTGTATGATGTAATGAGAACGAGCCTGTCAGCAAAGCTGAAAGTCGCGAAGTATCTAGCCGTTCTAATAGACGGAGACACTGATATATCAAACACCAAATGTGAGATTGTTTATGTGCGCTTGTTGGAGAATGGGAAGCAAGTCAACCTCCTAGTCGGACAACAGACCCTTGAGCATCCCCATGCCATTGGTAAGTTGTTTCTCTTTATAGGATTTATTCTTATGTAGCGTTGAATAGGGCTGCAATAATTAGAAAACTTTGTCTATAGGGTATAAAGTAAATTAATCCCTTGCCATTCTGTTCCTAACATTCACTCCGCTAGCTCTGTTAGCAGCAAGGCTGACAGCGTTGTATCTGTGTCGGCAAACTATGGCTTTTGCCATGTAAAACTCTGCATGATGTAGGTCTATACACCAACTCAAACACAAATTCTATGCTTTCATTCATAGCAACTTTAGCTTCCACTTATCTAACTTAATCAACAGATTAGTCGACTACTAAAATAATCATTAGTTCTAGCCCTAAAATTGAATCATTATTCGTAATGGAGATAGAATTTAGTTTGTCAGAAAGACTTTCATATAACAATTGTTTTTTGTGTTGTCATTTGAGGTGTTTTGTATGCCACCAAGGCTGCATTTTGTGCTGTTTGCCCAGAGGAGGATGGAGGGTCATGGATGAAGAAGTGCATCTCCTTTGAGGCAGATGGTGCCTCTGTGAACATGGGCCACCAAGGGGGAGTGATTGCCCACCTGCAGAGAGAGGCAGGGAGGCATATAATCCCAATGCACTGTATGCCACATAGGCTTGTAATTAATGAAAAATTATTCTCTATGATTTATCTGTATTTACTAGCAGAGAATGTTAAACAATACTCTGTGTGTGTGTGTGTGTGTGTGTGTGTGTGTGTGTGTGTGTGTGTGTGTGTGTGTGTGTGTCTGCTAAGGGCTGGAATGGAACATATTTACCACCAAATTATTTACAAGAGAGAGACAGTGAATTGTTTGGAAGATTCTGTTCTGACTTTCACAAGCTAGAGCTGGCAATACTGACCATTCAAAAGAAAGAGCCAAATGTGTCTGTTGTATACGATCTTCTGCATCTGATATGGAAGACTTATCACTTCAGCGGAAAATCCAAACGAGAGGTCTATGGTCTCGGACAAGAGCTCAATGTGGATATTTGCAGACCATCTACTGTCAAGGGAGCTCGCTGAATCCTCCATGTCCACAGAGCCCTCAAAGTGTTCCTGCGGCATGGACAAGAAAAGGACCTTGCCACTGACCAAGGCCAGTACTCAGTTGTTCTGCAGCACATGCAGCACCTGGCCATTTAATACAACCAATTTTAAAAAGAATCAAGTAATTGACAGATGGCTAAGGAAAAAAAACAATTACACTTTTACTGTGTATTCTGCCATTTTCTCTCAGACATGTTTGAGGAGCTATCCTCACTTAGTCTCAACCTGCAAAAGAATGACCTCATCCTCCCCCAAGCCACATCAGAGTTGAGGAAGACAGTGACCAGACAGGAAGCACTAAAGTTTAGGGCAGGGATCTCAAACTCAATTTACCTGGGGGCTGCTGGAGGTAGAGTATGGGTGAGGCTGGGCCGCATCAAGTATTCCACAAAAAAAGGATTTCAAGTATTCCAAAAACAGTACAACCGATCCAATCTTCTTAATCTTTAGTAATAACTATTCAGAACATGCAGAACATGAACGGTTCTTCAGAACATAGGTTTCTCTTACTTCCTCCTACTCCTTGCTGCCAGAGACTTGGCAGCGCTTCCTCTTACACAGCTGAGCCACATTTGGCTTGAGGGAGGAATCAACTGAGACCCTCAGTATGGCTCGAAGATGCTCATCTGTAAGTCTGGACCTGAACTTTGATTTATTAAAGTTCATAGTGGAGAAGAGCTTTTCGCACAGATAGGTGCTCCCAAAAAGGCACATGATTCCCTTGAACATCTTGGAAAGCTCAGGGAACTGGGGGGGCAATTCTCTCATAAATTGTCCAAGCTTGTCTGTTTTTCCACTCACCTCCCTGAGCTTGGCTTTGAGTTCAGAACTGCACTGCAGGTCAATTAGCTCCAACTGAACCAAAGGGGGGGCATCTTCCACATCGAAGGAGAAGGGGTCAGCAAAAATTTGAAACGTAGCTCTGTGTGTCTTGAAGTCTGCAAACCTCTGATCAAATTCTTCCTGTAGCTTTAGAATGGTATCAGCATACTTCTCACCACTGAATGGTGTGCCTGAATCCATGAGCGCCTTGCATGCTGGGAAATGGCAGAGGTTTGTCTGAGAAAGCTGGGCTTTCCATAACACAAGTTTTGTGGAGAATGCTCTGACACTGTCATATACAACACTGACAAGCTGGCCCTGGCCTTGTAACTTCTTGTTCAGTACATTCAGCTCCTGTGTGATGTCAACAAGAAAAGCTAAGTCCATTAGCCATTTGGGATCACTTAGTACAGGAACAGCCATCCCATCCTTATCCATGAAGGCTTTCACATCTGTTCTCAACTCAAAAAACCTCTTCAAGACGTCCCCCCTGCTAAGCCAACGTACCTCGGTGAAGTAGAGCACATCCTCATATGCTGACTCTATTTCCTCCAAAAAGGTGCGGAACTGCCGGTGCTTTAAGCCCCTGGATCTGATATGGTTGATGCATTTCACAACGTCAGACATCACATTGTCAAACTTAAGGCATTTGCTGCAAAGGGCCTGCTAATGGATAATGCAGTGCAAAGCAATGGCCTCTTCCACACCCTCCTCTTTCAGTTTTCTTTGAACAAGTGCAACCAGTCCATTTCTCCTCCCCGTCATTGATGGCGCTCCGTCGGTTGTTATTCCAGCAAAACTCTTCCATAGTAAGCCGGCATTCACAATGGCATCACACAGCTGGAGGAATATCTCCTGACCGGTGGTCTGGCCATGCATTGGAATTATTGTGAGCAAATCCTCCATCACTTCAAAATTGTCATCAACACCACGGACATATATTGCGAGCTGCGCAGTGTCAGTGACGTCTGTGCTCTCATCAAGAGCGACTGAGTATGAATGGAAATGTCTAGCTTTCTCACACAGTTGATCGTAAATGTTATCCGACAGGTCAGAAATGCGCTCTGCCACTGTGTTGGCTGAAAGGCTGATGTTGCTAAACTGACCTTTCTTTTCCAGACAGACTATACTTGCAGCCTGTAACATGCACTGTTTGATGAACTCGCCGTCTTTGAATGGCTTTCCTGCCTTAGCAATCATCTCACTCACCACGTAGCTAGCTTCGACTGCTGCATCACTCTGCTTTCTTTCTTGAAAAAATCTTGTTGCCTCGGTAGACATGTTTTAAGTTTGGCGACCCGGTCCTCTCGCTCATCTCCCTGGTATTTTGCATACTCCTCAGCATGTCTAGTTGAGTAATGATGTCTGATGTTATACTCCTTGTGCACTGCAACTTTATTTGTGCATATTAGACACGTCGGAATGCCCCTGTGCGCTACAAAAAAATATTCCGTTTCCCACTTCTCCTGAAATTGTCTGTGCTCATCGCCAACCTTTCTCTTCACGGCAGGTTTTGAAAAAGACATGACTGGGTGACCAAAAAAAACGTATTTGCACTGGGTAACACTCCAAAAACACGTTTCAAGTGACCAACGTTGATAATTCGTGTTGTTGTCACGAGCCTGAGCTATGGTAGCTCACAAGTGTTAAAAAATATAAAACGCCCAGGGCAATGGCTCACACAGGTGCATGTGAGAAAAAGTTAGTGGGGGCGGGCCGCACTAACAACAAGCTTTGATTTCAAGTAGGCCACAAGATATCGTTCCGCGGGCCGCAATTGGCCCCCGGGCCGCGAGTCTGAGAGCCCTGGTTTAGGGCAAAGGCAGGGGGCATGCTGGAGAAGATCCAGACCATGCTTGCTCAGCAGCAGGGTGATGAGAGGACATTTGAGGTGTGTTAGGATGAAAGTTTGTTAGGATGGAAGAAAAATTGATGATTAAGACAGGTTCTTAGTTTGAGAATTAATGTATTAATTACATAATACAATGCAACCAATTAGAGGATAAAGAGGGAAATGCAGTGAAGATTGGAGAAGTCTATAAAAAAATTTGAGGCTGACAAATGGCTAGACATTTCATTGTCTGTTGGTGTGTCTGTGTGTGTGTGTTTGTGTGTGTGTGTGTGTGTGTGTGTGTGTGTATGTGTTTCTGTTAAAGGGAATAACATGGAAGGCTTCACAGACCTCACCAATCCCCAGTTGAAGCAGCACATGGAGGCGGCCATCAACATTGGCGTGGAAGATCTCAAAGCCAGGTTTGGTGGTTTGCTGAAGGATGAGGGTGCCCAGACCCCAGTGGAATCTTTCAGAGTGCTAAACCCTGACACATGGCCAGAGGACCAAGCCAGCCTTCTCACCTTTGGTGATGATAATTTGGCAGACCTGGTGAGGCATTTCAAGGAGTCTCTAGAGAGGTAAGAATTTATTTGACACTGCACTACCATATGAGACAATGTTATGTAAACTCACTTGCTCTGTTCAGTCCTGCAGATCGTGGTGCAACATGGCTACAAAGCAGGATGAGTGGCAGGGGCTGAAAATCCTGGTCAGCCACAATTTCAAGGACAAGTCCTACAGTGGCCTGTGGGAGACCATGTTGACAAAGGACCCCTACAGGCTAGATTACAAGTTAGGCCAGCAGTAATACTGGGTGATTGTGTATGGTATCCTTCTATGGTAGGTTTTGATAAGTTAACGGTAAGAGTTTAAATGAAATTGAAAAGTATCATCTTTTCTCTAGAACATACTGGAGTTGGTGCAGATTATGCTGGTGCTGCCGATTTCAGTTCTCTACACAGAACCGCATTAAGAATTAAACAAGAAGCTCTCTTGGGGTCTCCACCAGCGAAGACCTGATGAGGATCAGCCTTGAGGAGTTTGATCCCACTCCTGCCGTGGATTGCTGGCTGACCACTAATTGTTCCAGACGGCCAACATACAAAAGCAGCTGGATAAATGATATCCTTTGTGTCTAGACCAATGTGTGATTTTACACGAGCAGTATGTCTGAAATAAATAATTTGTTTAATAAACTAATTTTTAAAGAAAACTTTTTTTCACTGCGCTCCTAAATTTCTTTGTGTGCTCCTAAATCTTTTCATTTAGGAGCACATGTGCAGGAAAATTTCGTTTTCTTCAGCCTGCACTGTCCCTGCTAGCTCAATAACTTTTAACACTTATATACTTTATTAACCAATCTGACTCATACTTTAGAGAAATAACTTTACCAAAACTTTCGGAGACTGGATACAGATATGGCAGATTCATTCAGCAAGTTACCAAACAAACCAGTATTACTGGACCACGGATACGTGCTTGACCCGTAGGTGGCAAGTATCAAAGTACAATTGTTTACAGTTGTCTTTTATACATTTAAACATCCATGTACCTTTAGGGAGTGCCCTCTTATCTCAGCTCGCACCTTTTCCCTGTGTTGGCTCTCAAGTTTTTTCTTAGTCTAACTTTTGCTTCCATCTGTTCGTGTACGTCATTATCCAACGTGTTTTCTTTATTGTTTACTACTTTTGGGAGGCTTCTTCCTTATCTCCTTCAACCTACCCCCCCCCCCCCCCCCCCCCCCCCCCCCCCCCCTTTTTCCCCCTGCATCTCTGTCTCTTTCGCTGAACCATGGGTGAGTACAAACTGTTCTTTATCTATCCTCCTTGTTTCTGCCCAGCCCTATGTGTGTTTTATGTATGTTTAAGCATTTTCTTTAATATCTCTAATTCCTAGACGTACTATCTAATCCCATCAACCCTGGTCCTTCTAAACAAAACCCTGGATCATTCTTTAAGAGGAAGATGACAACAGACCCAATTTACCGGACCCCTTCTCAAACGGCATAAAGTGGATTCTGGCAGTCAGACACGTTTAACCATGCTGTCTTTCAGAAAAGAGAGAGCGGAGGCATCCCCTCAAACTTCTATTTCAGTGCCCTTCATGAAGAAAAGATATTTGGATGCGGCTATCCAGACGAGCTATAAGATGTCTCATGGCACGCAAACTCCTCCGATTTCCGAATAAGTATTGAATGTTTCAGTATTTTTTTCAGTAAATATATTTCCAATGAGGCTATTCACATGAAATTTTCACCAGACGTTGTTATTAACTCAAGAAATCAGGAATCTGCACATAAAAAGAAATCCAAACATTAAAGTCCATAAATGAAGTTAAGTGGACTTTAAAATGGACATGCCCTCACACACACACACACACACACACACACACACACACACACACACACACACACACACACACACACACACACACACTACTGAAAAAAAGCATACAGATCTTAATAATGTTGTAAAAATCATCTGTTCAGTCATCAGTGACAGTCCTGTGTCTCAAATGATATGATCACTAAACATAAAACAACACACAGCTGAAATGTAGAGATTTATTTAAAACAATGTATTAATGAAATTGTAGAAATAATGACTTTATGCTAAGGCCCCAGACTCATGACAATAATCCCTGTTCAAACAAGCAAAAGCAAAAAGGCATTTAAAGGTACTTAAAATGAGCATGTAGTTGACTTTTATTAACATATAATGTAGAAATCTTAAATTTTAAGAGATAAGTTGTCATACATTCAGCTAACTGACAATTAGCTTAGTCATATTTTCAGATTTGCATCCATGTCTTGTCAAATAAATCAAGTAAACATGTCTTCACTTTTGGCTTAGGCTATGTAATTTTAATTGAACCATACCACTGTTGAGAAAATGAAGGTAAGTGTCATTTGGAGGACAGTTCAATTGAAGGGAGTCTACCTCACTGTTCCATTTTAGTTAATAAAAAAAATAATAATAATAAAAAAATGACTGATTTATTAAAGGTTCACTTGTGCAAAAACATTTGCAAACTTGATAACAATGCTCAATTTGATGATTTACGAACAGGGCAACATACCTTAATTAATATGCAAAATGCAAGGCTGTTTCTACTCAAAGGTGCAAAATAAATGGTGGAGTCAGTGCAAACCAATTAGTTTTGCACTTGTAATGTGACTTACTAAGTCAATTCAGGGACAGTGTTTCTGTGTGCAAATTAGTACAACCAAAGGGCATCTGTTATATTTGCATATGCCTGTTTCTCCAAGTTGAAGATGAATTAACAATTGTTTTGTTTATGTGAAAGTTAGTAAATCAGAGTCTTAATATTTTGCAAGTTGGTGACTTGAGTTATAGTCCATTTTTAGTATTTTTTTTGTTCATCAGTCTCTTAGATTCCAAGGACAAGGGAATCTCAAATGAAAATCATTACAGAAGTGTGGGAAGTAGTAAAAATATGTGTGTGTATATATGTGTGTGTGTGTGTGTGTATCTTATATATATATATATATATATATATATATATATATATATATATATATATATATATATATATATATATATATATATATATATATATAAAATCACTGCAACTTTCACTATACAAAAGGAAAAAAAATAGCAATACACAGACAAAACAGTGAATGACCTTAAATATATACATTTATACATGTGGTATGCTAATGTTCATTGTGCATTTGATGACGATAAGGCAGAAGAGAAGCACTAGTAATTTTCTTACCAGTCCCAGAAACTGATGTCCAACTGCTATTTAAAAATACTATTAACTGTTACAATCACTTTAAAAGTGCAGTAAAAAGTAAGTTATTTGTAGAGCTGGAACTTTAAGTATTAAGTAATATGGGAAGCGTAAACTATGAATTTGCAATCAGAATTCTAACATATTTACTATCAAGATGAGTTTTCAGATGCAGTGACTGTTCTGGAATTTGAAATTTAAAAATAAGTTAGAGTGGATGGACACTTAGCTAGTCCTTTAAGAATGGTAACTTAGTCAATGAAAATGAACATAAAACATGAAGACATTACTCATATGAACACAAAGATGAATTCTGCAGTATTACTGAATATATTTTATGCATATAAATGTTTCCATTGCTTTAAGTAAACTTGAGGTGATGTGAAAATCACATGGCACATCTGAACCTACTCTTTTTTTTGTTCGTTGGCTTTGATGCGGGGTAACAACTGAAAGTTTTAAACCTGATGATTTTAAAAGATTGATCTGAAGCTATTTAACAGATAATTAATTCATTTTTATTGAATCTATCGATATCATTTCATGATGGTTAAAAAGACATATGTGTGTTTTTCTGTGTGCACCAGTGGGTTATATTAAAAAGGTTGGGGTTTGGGGGTTTTAAAACTTCACTATGGTCTTCACTATGGAATCATAACTGTATACATACTACATTAAGCATAACACTAATATTTAATTTTTCTATTTCTTCCTCTCTGTGTATGTGTTTAATAACAAGAACATTCCGTGCTGATCAGATATTGTATTTGTCCATTAATGCTTGAGAAGTGCTTCTGTCATGCATTTTACTGACAGGTTGAAGGTTTAGATGTGTGGTATTTAAGTGATATTTAATCTGAGAGAATATGATTAAAAGCAGTTATGACTATTGATATGCTTGATCATATGCGTGTGTATGTAAGAGAAAATGTTTTAAGAATATATTAGATATTTGCTGCCATGAAAAATGGCAGCAGTCTTGGAAGACAATATGGAGATAGACATAAGCATCCAGGCAGATGAAGATCTTGTGGTTTTATTCATAATTATGTGTATCTTCAACCTCTCAGGTCAAGGTCCATTGCTGGCCCAGGATGAAGATGAGCGTGGTGAAGGAGGGGAGAACTAGATGAGCGCCACTGTTGAGTTTGGGTATAAAGCGTCCAACAGGAGCCTCATGAGGAGGAGATTTCACCACCACCTCAGTGTCAACATTAGAGTCTGTGTTAGCTACACAGAAAAGAGGAGATAATATGGTTGTTATATAAATAAGGAGAGACTGAAAATGTGAACAAGAGGAAAAAGGGGTAGACTGAGTGTGCAACTGCTAATGAGGGAAGAACAGAAAGAAAAAGAGAACACAAAAGAAAGACAAAAGTAAACAAGAGAAAATTCAAGAGTGTGTGACAATTTAAACAGACAGACAGAAAGAAAGAAAGAAAGAAAGAAAGAAAGAAAGAAAGAAAGAAAGAAAGAAAGAAAGAAAAAGAAAGAAAGAAGGAAGAAAATAATTGCAATCATAATTTCTATTATTGTTTTTCGTTTTAGAGTGCACAGTGTTTTGGTATAATTGCGAATTAAAAGATGTTTCTTAAATACTTGTGATTACATACATATTTCTAAGACAAATTAAGCAAACCAAAGTTAGACCTTGAAATTCACTCACTAAACAGTTTGGTATAGATAAAAGCATATTTAATATGGAGATATTTAGACTGATGGTAAAATGTAATTTGTCACACACTTAAATTCATCCATTTAGGTTGAAAGTCACAAACATTTTCTCATTGGACTTCAAATTAAGAAATGGGGCTATATGTAGACCGAAGAAGTTTTAGGATAAAGACTACCAGACAAGTCTGGTTAATAGCCCCATGATGTTTGCTTCATAATATAATGAAAATGAAAACAAAGCTAACCTGCTAAATTATAATGTAACTTCACATTAACCAGTTAGCTTCATGAAAAGGACAAGAAGAAAAATAATGCAAGTATATAAAATGTGTTTTCATTCATGGACATGTATGTGGTCTACCAAAGAAAATCTCCCTCCACCTCTACCTCTACTGTATGTAATGCTTTCTTTTAACCTCATCTCCAGCTAAGATTTTTTTTCTTCTTTTGATTCTTTTGATCTCAGAGTTTTTCAGCTGGAATGATATAAAGTATGAAAAAATGTGGTCTCTGGTGTATTAGTATGTCCAGATCAGTAACTGGAAAATTGAAAACAAGTGTTGTCAGTGGACAATGAGGGCACCACTAGGGGCACCACTAGGCTTTTATAGGGAGCACAGCACAGGCGATTGCTTTAAGACTACACAGGAAGCCAGCAGCCTTCATTGTGTTTTTTATCTGAAATAAAATTAAATAATACGTTGCTTTCTTTAATGACATACAAATATGTCCCCTAAAATTTAATTAAAATGTGGCACTGCAATGTTAACAGAGTGTCTATATTATTCACCAATCTTGGTGGAATTCAATATTTTAGCAAATTAAATGATCAGATATCTCAGAACCATATCATTCTGTTCATTCATTTACTCAAATTAACTTGTTCACTCATTTGTTCACTGCTTTTGGTGAACAGAGCAGCCTATGTGAAAACCTACTTCGAAGCCCCTGACACAAAGCTAACAGAAACCCAGTGAAGCATGTGCATCTCTTGATGTTTATTACAGGCTCGTGTACATGTTGTTTCAATGGTACAAAAGCTTAATGCTCATTGGACAACAGGCTTTTAACATGTTATTCTGAACCATGCTTGGATGCCTGGCTGCACTGGGTGAGGTTTTGCACAGAAAAATAAAACAAAAAATGTAAATGTTTATTGGAAAGTGAGCTCTTTGTACTGACTGAATGAATCTCCTTATGATGACTGGTAGACCAAAGTGGTCGAACCTCATAACCAACTGCCAATCACTGAAACAACAATGAAAATGATTGATTTCTCAAAACTTAAACATATTTGTGCCAGTCAGAATCACTTGGATAATTTGTAAATGTTGTAAATTAACTGCAAGTATAAAGTTCTGTTTGATTATTTGCATTCATTTCTAAATTTGGTGTTTATTGGTCTAGCTAGTTAGCTGTCACTTCCTTTTTCAGCTAGCAGCTTAGCTGCATTGTGGCATGAAATGGCAGACTCTGCTAATGTTGAACTGATTTTAGAAAAAAAAAAACATTCTTTTGATGCTCATACTTATTGAGCAGAGACTGAAAATCAGGGGAAGTCAGGGAACAAAAAAGGTCCATAATAGTCCAGTTGTGCTGGACCAGCTGCCACTGGAGCACAAGTGCATTTATAGTTACATAGCAAGAGTGAAAATCACCACAATTAAATGTGTGTGTGTATGCCAGATTTGAGTATTTAGTAAAATAGTTTCTACAAGTGAAAGTTATGTACTGTCTTGTGAACTTAGTGTTATTAGGTCATATCTGGGTCAAAGTTTATAGGAAAAAAATTGCCACCAATGTTTACTCACAGGATTTAGATGTGTCTTCCCCTGAACCCTGGCAACCATCCTCATCATCACACTCCCCGCTGCTGTCTTCACCACTGCCCAGGTCTCCAAATGAATCCCTGTGTCCCAGTCCTGGCATGTGCCGTTGTACCTCCTAATCACATACACAATACCACTTATAGCAAAAGTAACAGTGAATAATAGATAACAGTGAACAATAAATAATGATAAAAATCTGAGCTTTAATTTGAGCTCTTACCTCCTATTAGATTAAGCACTGGTCAATTTTCTCTGGTCAACTTTTTTTTTTCATTAGTGTTTTTATTATATAACAGCAAAAATAAATGGCATGTAAACTTATAATGCTTTAATTAGACAACAATAACAGTAGTAATCCTATAGTGCAATCCTTAATAATCAGATTTGACCTGTTATTGAAGGACACTCTCAAGTATATAATTTCAGATTTGTAAACTCATTTCCTTCAATAAAAGCCAATATTAAATCAGAGATTAATTAGATTTTACCATAGGGCCAAATTGTCAAAGGTCAAATACTGTTTGTCCCCGATGACGCCCTACACCCCATTCAGGCAAATCCCAAACTACACATTTCTTCACTTCACATACTTAAACTGGCTATTCCTCATTCATAATCCTAATTCTTGGACACTTTTTCAAGTCAACTAATTGTCAGTCAATACTGGTTTACATCACACACATTAACAGTGCTAGTCAAAACTGTTGATTATCATTATGCATAGAAAAGGTTCAATACAGAATATGAATAATATGAATTGCAATGCAATAATATGAATATTAATAGACAAGTTTTCATATACTGTGCAGGGCACTATATCTAGTGCATATCATTTGAAATTCAGCCATACAAAATATGGCAGAACAATATACAGTGCTGTGAAAAAGTGTTTGCCCCATCCTGATTTCTCCTGTTTTTTGTGTATATCTCATATTAAATTGATAAGATAAAACAAAGGCAACCTGAATAAACACAAAGTACATTTTTAAAATAATGTTATTTATTGAAGCAAAAAAGTTATCCAATACCAACTGGGCCCAAATATATGAAATACACCAAATACCCAAAATCTATGAAATTGCATTCATAATGGGGTTCAACTGGCCTAGACACAACCAGGACGGATTACTGCAAGCCCTGGTCAATCAAATCAAGACTTAAATAGAACTTTTTCAACAGCATGAAGTTAGTTAAAAGGTCTTACCTAGTAACACACTACGCCAAAATTGAAAAAAAAAATTCCAGAAATGTTGAGGAAGAAGATGATGGAAATGCATTATTCTGGGAAGGGTTACAAAGCTATTTCAAAGGCTCTGGGACTCCAAAGAACCATTATCTCCAAATAGAAAAACTAGGCACAGTAGTGAACTTTCCCAGAAGTGGCCAACCTTCCAGAATTCCTCCAAGAGCACAGCAACTACTCATCCAGGAAGGTCACTGTTCATGACTCCACTATCAGAAAGACACTGGGCAAAAATGGCATCCATGGAAGGGTGGTGAGGAGAAAACCAATGCTAACCCAGAAGAACATTAAGGCTCATTTGAATTCTGCTAAAACACACCTTGATGATCCTCAAACCTTTTTGGAGAATGTTCTGTGGACTTATGAGTCGAACGTGGAACTGTTTGGAAGACAGGGGTTCGTTACATCAGGGATAAACCAAACAGAGAATTCCACAAAAAGAACATCATACCTACGGTCAAGCATGGTGGTGGAAGTGTGATGATATGGGGATGCTTTGCTGCTTCAGGGCCTGGGTAACTTGCAATTATTGAGGGAATTCAGATCATAGTCCGTAAGTTGATATTCAAGCACAACTGAACTCTAGACTAAGGTTGTCTTTGTTTTATGTTGTATTTCATTTGAAGATCTAAAACTGGGTGGAGGAGATTTGGCAAGAGATGCTGAAGGCACTGCAGATTAGGTTTGTGTTGTTAACAATGTATTGTGATCTTGGGCAGTGCCTTTCAACTTGAACCCTTGGATGGTGGTGTGTCAAATTAAGTCTATGCTAAGGCTCTGGAGAGGTAACTCCATCCAACAGCGACTGCACAGCTTTGTGCGTGAACATGTGCTGTGGATTTGGAAAAGTCCCATGATCGTTTGCCTTTAAAAAAAAAAATAATTAAAAATTGTAGAAGTTGTATCTGGGTCATTACTTTGGGCATGCTGGTCTCTGTATGAGTGCACTGAGTGTTTTTGACTGCTTTCTTGAGATTGTGTCAAAGCCATTTTAGGTGGATATCAGGATCCATCAAGTGTATTGTGTCTTGTCTCTTTTCCTGTTTGTGGTATTCAGGGACAAGATATCAAGAGGCAAATGAGGTTGGTGAAGTGTCCAGTATGTATGGGCTAGAGGTAGTATCCCTCTTATTTAAGAGGTGTTCTGATGGCACCATTAAAATGCATCTCCATCATGCAGTCAATCCTTTTGACTGGGAGATAAACTGAGTGACTGGGAGACTAAAGTTATGAGTACTGGTGGTGGAAATGAGTTTCCTCCAAAATGTTGCTAGGCTTATCCTCTATGATAGGGTGAGGAACCCAACAATCCAAGGGAGGTTTGGACCAGAGCAACTGCTCCTTCACTTTCAAGGATGCCCACAGTTTAGCTCCTGCTAGAGCTGTATCAGGCACATCACAGTCGATGGAAACCATGGAGCAGACCCAGGATCTCCTGGAAAGATTATACCTCACAGCTGGCTGGGGGACATGTGGGGATCCCCCAGATTCATTGGAATTTGATTCTGGGGATATAGAAGCCGGGGAATACTTTCTCAGCCTGTTTCCATAATGACCCCACCAGGAAAGGTTGAAGGAAAATTAATGTAGTTACAACTTAATAAAGCTTTAGTAGCATTAATAAAGCACTATACTTTACGTTAGAAACAGCCTCGATAGCCCATGAACAATCTGCACAATGTGCTTTAATGCCATTGCTTTTACTAATTTGGAGATGTTGGATACATTCTAGGATGCACTGGAACATAACATCAGTGATGTTACCTGAGGTGATCAGATGTTTCAGGCCTTTCAAATTGATACACCCTCACAGAGGTGATTCAGCTTGTGTCCTAGAATTATTAGACCATGAATCAGCCATCTTTAACAAAAGCCATCTGAAGGCTTTTTTCTGTTGCCATTGTGGTGGCCCTGATGGTTTTTCTATTCGTAGGCCCAGTGGTGCTGAGCAGAGTGTAAAATCTGCAGAGTAAGTGTCCAACAAACCCCCTAGACCCTATTTATATTGCATCATGATATACAGTACTGTTCAAAAGTTTTAGGCACTCTATTTTTTAGTACAAACTTTGTTAAAGATTTTTTATTTTGTGACTCTACCTTATCAAATCAGTACAAAAACCATTTTAGATTCCCAAACATTAGTTTTCTACCACAAAATTAAATGTTACAGAAAAATGTTTGTATGTCATTAAAGAAAGCAACATATTATGTAAGAGACCACTTTCAGACAAAAAACACAATGAAGGCTGCTGGGTTTTACTGAAAAAATAAGAAGCAATTACGACAATCAAAGTATCCAGAACTGTGGCTGGTTCTGCAAGATGTTCAATAGAACTTACCAACTCATTTCCTTATAAAACTGCACAAATTGTACTGGAGACTAATATTTATGTATTTTTTTGTCACCAAATATTGACTTTGTTTCATTTACTACTGTTTACTGCTCTTTACTGTATTTTTATTTTAATGTAGAAACATTTTGAAGGCATCTTTGCTTTACAGCATTTCTTTGCACAGTACTATATCTTTTTCCAGGACAGAGTGGGCATGATGGGACCTCACCCAATTTGTGAACATTTGCAGGGCTTGGCAGGACATCGTAAATTGACTGGATTAAGAATATTGTGTTCTTCGGGTCTGTCCAGGTACAGGCAGGTATTTCCTCTACTACATCTCACACTTTTTCTTGCAGTAGGCACCACTTGTCTTTTCCCTGGGCCTTATCACATCGGGGTGCTGGAGAGCTACCTAGTCCAGTTTGTCTCATTATGAACCCTCCACTTCCTGTCTTTTCAGACCTCTATGCCTCCTGTTGAGACTTTAGGGTCCTTGGAGTCCCTGTACTGCAGTGCCTCCCTTGTACAAGAGATCATGAACTCCATAATGTTGTTGAATGTGAGCTGCAGTTTGTTATGCTTCCCATACAGGGCTGCACTGCTTTGTTTGTGTTGCAGGTCCAGCCACCAATGTATTGTAGGTATCTGCTGATTTTCCTTTCCAGTGCTTTGACAGTTGATATAGGGACCTTGTGAACCAGTAATGACCAGAGGATTCAGGGAGGATACTTTAACGATATATACAGGCTTTGATCCTGCCCTGGTTGCTTTCACAAGCTCACAGACCCCCCTGGATTCATGAGGGCTCTGTGTTGCATCAGTTCTTGTTTTCTTGCTGAGTCACTCAAGGTGTCACTCTTGCTGAGTCACTCAAGGAATTGGTCAGTCTGGTCTTTGGCACAGCTAAAGTGGCCACTGCAGTTCTGCCCTAACAGCTGTTTGGTAAATCCAAATGCATTTAATATAAAGGCAACTTGCTCTCGCTCTCTCTCTCTCTCTCTCTCTCTCTCTCTCTATCTCTCTCTCTCTCTCTATCTCTCTCTCTCTTTCCCTTCTCCTGTGCCATTCAGCTTTGTGTATAGTCATCAGCTTCTTGAGTAGGATGCTCTGTAGCTCGACCAGTGATGGTTTCTCATCATTGCTGGCTCCCTTGTACTGGCATGTCAGGGTCTGCAATTCACTGTGCAGCTGGTGGATTTTTGCTGCCTTATCTTTCACAGTGTCTGAGGCACTGGTGTTTCTCTCCTTGGCTTGTCCAGAACACTCCAATGCATAGCTCGCTATGATTGCTGACATGACCTGGAGTTGGCTTTCAACACCAGCCTTTGCTGTTCCTTTTCTGATTCTGATTTTGCTTTCTCCCTCAACAAGAATTTTATCCTGGCCTCGTGGATTTTAAGGCCAATTGGGTTTTTGTAGACCTTGCCGCAAGATGAATGTTGCACTTCCTGTCTGTAGTTCATTTGAATGAGGTGTCATCCTTAGGTCTGTCCTGTTGAGAAGCTCATTCTGCCCCCAGGGCAGGGCTGCTACCCCCTACTGCCCTGGTTGCCATCTTACTGAGCTCTCAACTGTTTCTCCAGTCACTAAACTGATATTGGTCATCACCCATCCTTTCCTGGGAGTGACTGGTTGGGCCAGATTTGAAGATGTTTGAGATACATATCCTAGGTTGCACTGGGAAGCATCATCAGTTATTTCAGGTGATCAGATGTTTTGGGACTTTCAACATTATGTTGTACACCCTTACTCAGGTGACCCAGCTGGGGTAGGTCACAGGTCAGCCCTCTTTATCAAAATCCATCCTGAGGCTCTTTTTGCTTCTTCTGTGCTGGTTCTGATGGCTTTTCTGTTTTGTAGTCCCAGTGATCAAGCTCCTTCCTATCTCAAGGATCTTCTTACACCACATTTATCGAACAAACTTCTAAGATCTTCAGATAGGTTTCTTTTACATGTCCCTCATTCCAGGTTAAAAACAAAGGGGCTTTTTCAGTTGCTGCCCCTCGTTTACGGAATCAATTGCCACTGCACATCTGCCTTGCACCTTCTATTACCACTTTTAAAAAGAGCTTTTTCAGTTGCTGCCCCTCGTTTATGGAATCAATTGCCACTTGACATTTGCCTTGCACCTTCTATTACCACTTTTAAAAAGAGGCTTAAAACATCTCTTCTCCCAGGCGTTTTAATTAGGGATGCACCGAAATGAAAATTCTTGGCCGAAGCCGAAACTGAATATAATGAAAAACTTGGTCAAAAGCCGAAGGCCGAAACTGAACACATTTTTTTTCGCGTTTTTTCCATTTATTTTGCCATTTTTTTCACCACTGCATAAATTAAAAGGTGAAAATGTGCTTTTTACTATTTTGCCTTGCTTTTCAAATAAGAAAAATTAATTACAAAAACTAAATTTCAAAATATTTATTTACCACTGAACATTTTTTTTCATTCTAGCAGGCATAGGCTACCAACAAGGCACAATATAACTTTAAATAAATAAATGAGTAAAATTAAAATATTTAGATGTGGTCATCTTTGATCCCTCCTTGAATAGCCTATGTTATGCTTATAACTGACTGCTGAAAGAATGTAACACTCTGTAGCCTACAACTAAAAAATGCATTCAAAAGTGCATTGACAAGAGTGCAAAAAATGGTTCTATTCGGTTCTGATTATATTGGGGATATATACCACTCGCGTCCCTGTACACATCACGGAGTATTATGGTAGATATAGTATAGTTAGATACGTTGTTAATGTTATGTCCCTCGATAGATTTAGCTAGTTTAAACTACTTAGTTCATTTACTCCTTTTGCCTGTCTTGACTATGTTTTTTGGATTACGATTTGGATTTGTCTGCCTGTCCTTAAATAAATACGTCTTTACCTGCTTCTGTACTCTACTCCCTTACGTCTCGCGACGTGACAGAATACTCCGGAACAGAAACAAAAAAGTAAACATCCGAAGAGGATTTTTACCACGCATCCTCATCAAGGTCGTGAAATTTGCGTCTCACTCTGGTTGCTAGGCTATTTGGTCGCGTCATCAATCACGCCATTGTTCAGTCAAATTTATTCGGCATTTTCACTTATTCGGCTTATTATAAATGCTTTTTTTTTGCTATTTTCGGCCGAATAATTTCAGTTGCCGAACATTCAGTGCATCCCTAGTTTTAATAAAATGTTTACTATTGTCTATTGTCTGTTGTTATTTGGTGTTATTCTGTTTTCTGTTTTAATTTCCTTACTCTGTTCAGCACTTTGGTCAGCTTTGCTGTGTGAAACGTGCTATATAATTAAAATTTACTTACTTACTATGATGCTGAGCAAAGTCTAAAGTCCGCAAAGTGAGTGTCCAGTGAATCCCCTGCACCTTATTTATGTGGGTATGTATCACGCTCAGCAGCCCTGCTTCTGGCAGTCCCCCACTAGTTCCTGGTATTTGGCCTGCTTCCTCTTGTTTGATGCCCCCATGCAGTCTTCCCCGGGAACTGTAAGTTCAATTATGACCAGTAGTTTTGAGGCCTCTGACAATAGCACCATATCAGGACTCAGTGATGTTGATACTATGTTTGGAGGGAACTTGATATGCTTGCCCAAATGGATCTCCAGCTGCCAATCTTTTCTTTTTATCTTGGAATTAGTAAGCACTGATTAATAATACACAATAATACTTCATATATACTATACACAGGGTTTAGTTACTGTACCTATTCAGGCACTATATTTCACCTACACGTTTAATAGTCACATATAATTTTGACTGTATTTACATTGTCCAAATCATATTTAGGGAAGAAATATTGTGAGTATAACAAATTGTAAGACTCACACATGGAGAAATAAGACGCACATTGTTTATGAAAGAAAATGCAGAAGGAATGAAAGAAGGATGGATTGGTAGAAGAAAGAAAGGGTGGGGGACTATGGCAGACCATTGTTATTCTGTCTCCAGATTTTCACCCACATACCTTTCAGTGGCTTATTTTAGTAAAATGACAACAGCAAAAATCCCACATGCCTTTGATAACATATATAAGCATTTTATTCCTACAGACTCTCACCATCATCTGCACTATCCCAGACACTCTGTCCGTCCGAGTATCCATTGCCCTTCTGTTCAGTATCAGATGTTCTCAGCGTCGGTGCCATGAGGGGGCCCCAGGGGGCCTGGCCAGGCCACCAAGGTCACTGTGCCCCCTCACCTCTGGTAAGCACTCCACCCCAACCCCCGGACATGATTTCAGCCGGTGGGACTCAGCACCATGCCACTGTGTCCACTTACTTCAATAATTAACTAAATATTTTTTTTTTAACAATTTTGTAAATTATTTAGTTTTACCATGAATTGTGATTTTGAATAAAGAGTAGAAGTTTACTAAAAGAATACTAAAAGAATAAACGTCATGACATACAGTCATAATTAACCAATTATATACACATGCACGCTGCTTTTATGACTGCCGAGCACGGTCGGGAGAGCAAACTTTGGAAAACTGACTTTGTCTAAAACATTTAATGTTTAGCTTGATAATTCAATAATAATGCAAATTTTGCAACAAATGGAAAGACCGCATTCTTTCCAGAAAGTTTAACACTTCCACTAGTCGCCTGCAGTTTTTCTAAAGGTAAGATGTCTTTTTTTTCTGTCTTTGTCATTAGTATGTGGTTATGGGACCAGTGCTTTTCGTTATTATTTATGTGAGTCCTTTATGTGTAGCCTTGCTGTTAGCATCGTTGGGTGATGACATGATGGTTTTTATAGTGTACCATGCTTAATCTTTGCTTAAAATATTATTATTATTATTATTATTATTATTATTATTATTATTGTAATAATTCTTGGCTAAGGTAATATGAAATGTGAGCCTCTTTTTACACTACTCACAACCCAAAATAAACCAGCTGCCATTACCTTTAATTTCCCGGGGAGGTCCGGGAAAGGAGTCGGATCAAACACATTGCATCCATAATTATAAGGAAAATATATGGTACTTTATTAACACTTAATTCTTTAAAATTATTATTATTATTTTATTGAAGTAGGCAAGGTAGGCCCCCACAGTGACACATCGAGGCCCCCTCATTCCGAATGCCCTGGCGCCGACCCTGGATGTTCTCATTGTCTGCTTTCTTCCTCTTTCTACCTCTACCTCTGAACTTTGACATTCTCTCTGTCACATGTCTGGCTTTTGTTTCCTGCACTCATTAGTGCTAAGATGGAGGGGGGAAAGAAACAATAAACCCCACTCTTTTTTTGTCTTATATAATAGCATAATAAGCCCCTGTTGTATACAATAACATTATAAAGTGAATTTTACACCCACTCCAAAGAATGTTTAAATGTTTCATTTATTTTAGTTGTTTTATTTCGTAAAAATTTTATGATTTATAAAATATGGAGTATGGAAACTTTGAAATCTCTGTTGAAGAGGCAAACCCCACCTGGTTGAAGTGCTCAAGTCTCTCTTTGACTGCTGCTAGCATAGCGTCGGGACCTATGACCCTCACCTCGGGATTCTGCCTCTGAGCAAGAACTCCATTGCCCACCACTCGACCTTTATAACTGAAAAAAAGTAAAAGAGCAAGACAACTAGATAAGCATTGGATTGAATGCCAACCAATCACAGGGTTGATTCACACCTAGGTTGCACGAACTGTTTAGCTCCAAGTCCAACTGAGTGGTCACTGTTCTACACTGTGTCTATATTACATTCTCCCAGCAGTTAAAATACAATCTGACCCTGTGCATAGAAAATGCTACCACACTAGAAAGAGGCTCTTTCATTGAGTTTGAAATAGCAGATTCCCTTGCCATTTTTCTGCATGCAATTGTTATATAGATAGAGCATGGACACTCACAAGAGTGTGTCTGATCCCTTGCTAACATTCTAGTATATTGGTAGCCATAATGTCAAGGTCTGCTGCGTGACAGTGACCCATTTATATGTTTCTATGCTGTCTGACCCATTCATCTAGACATTAGTTATGATCTGATGGGTAGTAAGCATGGAGGCACGATCAGTAATGTTAACAGCAACTGGAACCATGGCCTGTTTGGCCAGAATGGAACTATCTACAGCATATTATGCTGAATGCATTCCAATGCCAACCAGATAGTGGCAGAGACAGAACGGCATATACAGAATGAAGTAATAGGTAGAAAGATTAGTAGAGAGAAAAAGAAAGTGAGCAAAAAATAATTCGGATATCAGCTTGCAAACAGGCTGTCCACACTGTAAGTTAATACACTATATGGCCAAAAGTACGTGGAAACCTGACAATCACTACATATACAGTATCTCACAAAAGTGAGTACACCCCTCACATTTTTGTAAATATTTGATTATATCTTTTCATGTGACAACACTGAAGAAATGACACTTTGCATTACAATGTAAAGTAGTGAGTTTACAGCTTGTGTAACAGTGTAAATTTGCTGTCCCCTCAAAATAACGCAACACACAGCCATTAATGTCTAAACCGCTGGCAACAAAAGTGAGTACACCCCTAAGTGAAAATGTCCAGATTGGGCCCAAAGTGTCAATATTTAGTTTGGCCATCATTATTTTCCAGCACTGCCTTAACCCTCTTGGGCAGGAAGTTCACCAGAGCTTCACAGGTTGCCACTGGAGTCCTCTTCCACTCCTCCATGATTATATCATGGAGCTGGTGGATGTTAGAGACTTTGTGCTCCTCCACCTTCCATTTGAGGATGCCCCACAGATGCTCAATAGGGTTTAGGTCTGGAGACATGTTTGGCCAGTCCATCACCTTCACCCTCAGCTTCTTTAGCAAGCCAGTGGTCGTCTTGGAGGTGTGTTTGGGGTCGTTATCATGCTGGAATACTGCATACTGATCATGCTCTGCTTCAGTATGTCACAGTACATGTTGGCATTCATGGTTCCCTCAATGAACTGTAGCTCCCCAGTGCTGGCAGCACTCATGCAGCCCCAGACCATGACACTCCCACCACCATGCTTGACTCTAGGCAAGACACACTTGTCTTTGTACTCCTCACATGGTTGGCCCCACACACGCTTGACACCATCTGAACCAAATAAGTTTATCTTGGTCTCATCACACCACGGGACATGGTTCCAGTCATCCATGTCCTTAGTCTGCTTGTCTTCAGCAAACTGTTTGCAGGCTTTCTTGTGCATCATCTTTAGAAGAGGCTTCCTTCTGGGATGACAGCCATGCAGACCAATTTGATGCAGTGTGCGGTGTATGGTCTGAGCACTGACAGGCTTACCCCCCACCCCTTCAACCTCTGCAGAAATGCTGGCAGCACTCATACGTCTATTTCCCAAAGATAACCTCTGGATATGATGTTGAGCATGTGCACTCAACTTCCATGGTCGACCATGGCGAGGCCTGTTCTGAGTGGAACCTGTCCTGTTAAACTGCTCTATGGTCTTGGCCACCATTCTGCAGCTCAGTGTGAGGGTCTGGCAATCTTCTTATAGCCTAGGCCATCTTTATGTAGAGCAACAATTCTTTTTTTCAGATCCTCAGAGAGTTCTTTGCCATAAGGTGCCATGTTGAACTTTCAGTGACCAGTATAAGGGAGTGTGAGAGCAATGACACCAAATTTAACACACCTGCTCCCCATTCACACCTGAGACCTTGTAACACTAACAAGTCACATGACACCGGGGAGGGGAAATGGCTAATTGGGACCAATTTGGACATTTTCACTTTGGGATGTACTCACTTTTGTTGCCAGCGGTTTAGATAATAATGGCTGTGTGTTGAGTTATTTTGAGGGGACAGCAAATTTACACTGTTACACAAGCTGTACACTCACTACTTTATATTGTAGCAAAGTGTCATTTCTTCAGTGTTGTCACATGAAAAGGTATAATCAATTATTTTCAAAAATGTGAGGGGTGTACTCACTTTTGTGAGATACTGTACATGT